>NW_017305852.1:177312-184934 GCF_001594115.1 Trachymyrmex septentrionalis | reverse complement strand
TATATATATATATATATATGTATAGATCGCTGTCATGTAATGGCTTTCCTGTAAAATGTAGGGTGTTCCCAAATTTATGGAGGGTACTGTATATTTGCATTATCTCTCTTTAACCTTTATCTAACTTTCTTTTACTGAAACGACTGTTCACACATGTTTACAACTAGATATTTGTTACAAAAAATATACATAAAAATTTAGAAAATAGGTGGATATGCATCACTTACAATAATTCTTCATCTAAGGCTCATTTCATATTTAAGTTGCTGAAATATAACGTACATTTATGACATCTAAAACTAGCGTGATTCAAATATAAGCGGAATTGACAAAACCTAGCGAGCCAAGAAAAACTGGCTACCGTATGGTGTGACTCTTATTATAAAGTCTCTAATCGTAAATTTATTGATCTTTTTCTAAATTAATTCTCTAATGTTTAAGATTTTATAGAAAAAAATATTAGCTTTAAGAGAGAAAAATTTTTAATTAATTTTAAAAAGTTAATAAACTCAAGTTTAAAAGTAACTAAATTAAGTTAAAAATTAATGCATTTAAAATTAACTAAATTTAAAGTTATGAACTTTTTTTTAACTTTTAACGTTTTAACTACTTAATCGTGATATATATATGTATATACACATTATCTGCTATAAATGTAAATTTATTATCACCTGTTTCTAATGTTTTCACTTATTAGATTTAATACAATCTGCGTGGACACAAAACAATCAAACTGGTCAAAAAATGAGAACCCTTTCATATACGATGTCCTTAACTCAAAATATTGGTCCAAGAACTTCTCAAATTACAGAAACGCAGGTAAAAATGAAATTCAGTCTTAGTAATAGCTTATCTCTCGCGTGCATTATTGCTTTTTAAATATAATATTATGCACAGGTGATGTTACCATGCAGTAGACCAGGTCATCTTTATTGTATCGATGTAGAAAGCGTTAACGCCGGTATACCTTACGCCGATTCTTTCAGTGTTTTAACACATTATTGTATGAATAATATTTCCGAAAACGAGACAAGTCTTATCATTTACTCACAAATTAAGTATAAAAAGAGCGTATGGGGTTTTGTGAAAAGTAAGTTTCAAAATTAACATAATTGTTAAAAATCAATCACAATTTGGAGAAAAAGAGTATTATGATTTTTAAAAGTTCCTAGAAAATTACAAATTGAATTGGGATCCTGAAAATTATGGACTTAAAAGTTATTTTCATGGATAAGATTTGGCATTATACATATATCTTATCTGAAATCTTATCTATTTTTTTTTATTGTTATACCTTAGATATTGGTCACTGAAAATAATCTTTAATCAATTTGTCGTAATGATAATAATTAATTTGCACACACGGAAAAAAAATTTGATTCGTGTAATTGAATTTTAGTTATGACAACTGAAATTTTCTGTTTTCTGGGGATCAGATGAAAACTCGGTAAGAACAGAAAAATTCCTATGATAGATTTTTTTCGGCTACTCAGGCAAGAATTTTATCTCAACCAAATGTTAATGTTGCCTCTGGTAAAAGTTTAGTTTGTATCAACTATAGCTCAATTATAATAACGAATGTTTATAGTAAGAAGAAACAGACGTTCTGTCGCTTTGACTATTCACTCTCATTTTTAATAACTATGTAGTATGGCTCGCCTTATCGAGTGTTTTAGTTGCTGGAGATAAATTTTCGATTATCTTTAGCTAGCGAATACCTAAACACTTAGTTCTTCAACAGCGAATATCTAGACACTCACTTCCTCAATAGCGAACACTTAGATACCCACTTCCTCGTCCATATATAAAGTGTTTAGATATTGTCTATATATCCGGCAAGGCCGATATATGAACAATATCTAGATATTTAATTCTTCGACGGCGAACATTTAGACACTCATTTCCTCGACGGAGAACACGTAGACACCCATTTCTTCGACAGCAAACACCTAGATCCACTTCCTTGATGGCGAACATGTAGACAACACCTAAACACTTTATTTCTCGATGGCAAACACCTAAACATTTAATTTCTCGACAGCGAACACCTAGATACCCACTCGTCGAAATAAAGTTACATGACCAATGCGATTGGTTAATTTTTTCTTCCGAGATCTCGGATTAATTTCTAACATCGTGAACGTCGGGCTTTATAATTTTTTCGACACCTCAATTGTTATAATCGATTATATTTTATAAAAAACTAGTCAAAATTTTAACCAACGCAGCTGTAACTCACTTATATTATTAACATTGGGCGAGGCATAAGCTGCTATCAAGCGCCAAACTCGCCGGATTCGTCTGTCAAACCTTTTCATTTGTAGAAACAGAGAGATCGTTTCTTGTCAAAATTCACTACACCTCATTTTGCACACTTTGTACGAATAATGGTTCGCTACGATGGTAGCATACTTGAAACGGAAAATTTCAGTTCCTCTAATCGAAAGCATTTATTAATGTAAACAACGCTTTAATTAATGAGAACAGGCTACATGCTGCTCTAACTGAAATTCAACTAACTGAATATTTCTGCCTGCTATAGCCGAAATTTTTTTCCGTGCATAAATATATTAATTTCTTATAAACTTGATTGAATTTTTCAATTTTTTATTGAAATTTATTAAAAACATATATTTTTTGAATATTATCAAAAATTTGCACTTCTTGAATTGTAATGCTCTTTGTTTTAAGATGTTAAAATAGTTGATACATGCGACACATTGACAAAATAATGAGAAATAAACTGGCATATTCTGTTTTTAAAAAAAAATAGGTGTGTTGGAAAAGAACTGTTGGGCGGGCTTAGAAGAGTATTTTAATAGTTTAATAAAAGCCTTAACAGTGGAATGCGAAGAAGGTAATGGAAGTGGAGGTTTAAAAAGAAAAACGAGAAAACGACGACGCGCGACGGGTGTAGGCGCTGCATTGCAAACACATACTTCCGAACACATATCTGTGAATCATCAAATTTCTCCCTCTAACTTGTCGCACAATCACGGTAAAATAATGCAATATTTTGCTACTATACTTGTTATATACAGAATGAATCTTAATTTGTGTCCTAACGTTTTATCATGGAAAATGAATATTTTACTCTCTTTTACGCTTTTTCTCCAGTTGTAATCGGTAAATTATCTCCTATAATGAAATGTTAGGACATGAATTAAGATTCACCCTGTATATTGTGAATTGAATTACATGTGTTTTTTTCTTTCACATAGCTATTAATACTAGAAGCGATACCAATATAATTCTCAGTTCAATGTTACTAGTCGCTGTATTATGTTTAATGGTAATTAATGGTTTGTTGTATTACAAACTATGGGGATTGGAAGAAGCTGCTGCGTATACCATTATGGATTTACATGTACTCAAGTACATATCGATTTCTTTTATGTATGTAAATAGCATTCTTTTTTATATATATGTTATTAACGTCTTCTAACTCTTTCAGAAATACGCCAAAAACTGAAGAAGATTGGATTAATCTTTTGCAACAGCAAGAAAGCTTGCACAATGTAGAAATGAGGAAATGGCAAAGGGTTTTGCACACAGCTGCACAATTGCTTAGACAAGTAAAGCTTACACAAAATCAATAATATAAAAATAGAATAATGAATTTAATGATACAAAATACCAAAATATGCGGAAAAATCTGAAAAATTAAGAACTTTAAAATGCAAAATAATATCAACTGTATCTAATTAAACAAATATATTTTTATAAATCTAGATCTATATAATAATACGAATCTATATAATACGAATATAATATACACAAAGACATTATGTACGTAATTTTTTATGCTTCTTTAAATTCTTGTTAGATTTTAATATTAAATAAGTTCTGAATTTATCTAAATTTTTCCGCATTCTGTGCTCGCGCGCGCGTGCGTGTGTGTAAGTAAACATTACCATTCATAAATTTTGAAATGCTTGTGGTTGTAAGTAAGTGCTTTTCATTCGATGATACAAGTTGACACAAGTATCTTTCTTATTAAATTATAAAAAACAATATTTGTGTCGACTTGTGTTGCTAAATGAAAAGCACCTTTTCTCTCGCAAAGTTTGTGCGCGTGCACGCGTGCGTGTGTATGTATGCGTGCGCGTGTGCTTCTATCCCAATGAGTTCCAAATGGCGGTTATGGATTTTCTAATTCCTCCAAATAAAAAAATTCTTATAAAAACATTTGAAATTCCGGAGTAGTCACTTCAGTTATATTGAATCGTGACATCGGCTGTTTTCCAGCTAGGTTACAGAACATTACACTGTGTTTCACTGAGTAGTAAGATACTTGTTAAAACGCAGTTAATTTCATAGTGTAACACCAAAATACATTGTAGTTTTTTATTCTTATTCTTATGATTATATTTAGCGTATCAATAATAGATTTATGATTCTTATTTAGACTTAAGTTATAATTTTTTCAGAATTGGCGATTTTTGATGGTTTTACTGCAAAATACGGCTACCAAATAACTTTTTGAAAAATTAGTAACATTAACATATTTTACACGCTCGTATTTAGATTTTTTGATGTCGAGCAGTGTAACACTGTATCACACTTTGAAACACTTTATGTAAGATACAGTGTTACACTGTGTCATCTGTGTACATTGTTGGAAAACACCCATCATAGGTGAGAAATGTGCCATATAAGCAATACGTCGATTTTTCTTACATGCCATTTGTAAATAAAAACAATTTGGATAAAATGAATAATGAAATAGCTGTAAAACATTTATAAAAATTGGCTAAACTATCCTTATTTCCCCTGTCAGTCATAAAAAGCACATAAAGTGCGTTTACTAGTTTTTACTCAATATGCATACATAGCCTATTTTCATTTAACGAGCCTTTTTCAACTATTTATTGGCTGTCGGGGGAAGGATAGTTTCGGCTCATTTCCACAAGTATTTTACAGCGATCTCATTTTGTTTCATCTTAATTCTCTACGAATAGCATGTAAAAAAATCAACGTTTCATTTCTCACTTATGATGTTACGATTCAATATGAGGTGATTATTCAAGAGCCAATGTTTAAAAAACTTGAACCAAAAACCGGATCGAAAATCGGAAAATAGGTGCGGTTTATTATGCTGATTCTACAATGAGTCTATAGTCCTAAGTTTTATCAGTGAATCGGTGAAGTTGACCAACAGCCAACTTGTACGACTAAAACCCATAGCACATACAAAAATGTAAGCCAGTGAGACGTAAGCAGTAAGAAAATCGTAACATTTGTTACTAGCCTTAAAGCCTTACAGTCTCTATTGTGATTAGCCAATTTGCTTAAAAACCATGGCACACAAAAAAAACAAGCAGTTGAACCGTAAGCAGTAAACGAATTGATTGATTACAAAGTTCGTAAGGCCATAACGTAAGCAGTAGTCAATCTAACATGTTGATTTCCTTGCTACTTATTCCCGTAAGTTTTTGTGCGCCATGACCATAATATGTGGTCTACAATAAGCAGTAGCAACGGTAAGTGTACCAACGATAGTGGACGGTAAGAGTAAGAAATTGACCAATCATAGTCGATTATTCTTCTCATTCGATTGTGATTGGTCAATTTCTTACTCTTACAGCTTTATCCACTACTGCTACTGCCATTGTAAACCACGTATAAAGTGTCGTCTATAATGAATAGTAAGAGACTGTAGACACATCGGGAGTAAGCCGGTTTTTCGGCCCAATTCAAAATGATTGATCGATCAACGTCGATCGATGTTAATTCGATATTGATCGATCAATCACTTGGAGCTAGGGATGTAATAGGGCATAAAGTAAATTCGTAAGCGAAATGGTTGAAATCTATTTTGCTGTCGGTAACAAACTGACAATAATTTTTTTTCTGAATAAAATTTTTATCTTTGTCAAATTGCTCGTTTTACTCAATACCAATAAAAACACATTAAAATATTTTAAAATTCTATCCATAAAAATAGGAGTGTCCGAATTGAAATCAATAGTTCCAAATCGGACAAAGTATTTTTATATTTTCCATTATAGTTCAACACAGGTGAGAGACCTATGTCAAAATGGTCTCAAACAAAAATGAAGGGAATTAAATGATCTTTCCAACAGGCGCACCTTCGGTTTTACGCCTTAATCGAACTTTATACTTTATAGAGAGCAAAAACTGCAAATAGATTCAATTTACCCCACTCTTCTTTATATATCGGGTGTTTAAGACCGTATCACCCTTTTATCTTCGCAGGATAAAGTCCAATCGTTAGTGTTCAGATAAAACTTGTAGGGTTTAAAAAGATCTTATCAATTTGACCTTAGGTGGCGTCGCCAAGATCAAGATGAGGTCACGCTATCTTTTTTTTCTTTTTTTCCTCTCTCTCTCTTTTTCTTTCTTATCCTCTTTTTTTAGGGAGAATCTCATTTTTATTCCAGAATTTAATAGCTGATAAATGTCGAGAATTTTCCAATACACTATAGTTATTTTTCATTGAGTACTTTTCGAATTATAAGGCTCGAAAGTTATAGTATCGCCAATATTAGCATTACGCAAGTTTGACCGACGACTAAAATTTCTTATTCAGGATCATGTCCTTTGTCAAGATCAGGCCCATGGCATTCGATAGTGTCATGTGACTCCCTTATTGTCCGAAATCCACTGGGGTTGCTAGATAGTAACTTAGTCCGCTTACTATAGTACAGTCCGGTAGAATCCCTTGCCGCGACGCGATGCAGTTTGTAAGAGAATAAAAAAAAACCGCCTTTTGCCACGATAAATACTTTATTACTTAGCTACATTAACGTTCGATCACGTTTGATCATGTTTGATCACGTGCGGCAAGAATAAGCAAAAATAATTAGTTCTTGGAATATATCCAGAAATCTGGGCACCCGTCAGTCATTTGTTGTATACGGATGAAGAGCGATTCCGCGAGTATTCATCATACAGATGCTCACTTCATGGTTTATATAAGTACCCGCATTGCACGGGTACTCGCATGAAACGACTAACAGATCATATTATATTACGAATAATTTAATATAATTTAATATAATTTAATATAACAAAGCTAACACATAGAAATATTAAAAAAGTTATAAAATGTGTAAAATTATTGTTATAATAACACATTTTATTACAAAATTTGTGAAGATAAGATAGATATTGATTAAACAATTTTTGAAAAAAGAGGAAAAAATAGAAATAAAACAGAAAATTATAAAAAACTGCCAGCAAATAGAACTCATACCCCGACAAAAAGATTTTATATCAGAATGTATGTAAATATTAATAAACAATATAAATATATAAATAAATATATATAAATATGTATACTATTATATTACAAGAAATATATTCATTATATATTCATATTAGCTTTTTCCTTTTGAAACATTTCAGTCCGATACAAAAATGAATAATAATGAGAAAACATGAAAAAATTGGAAGAACAATTTTTACAATTCACTATTACTAGAATCAAGTTTGAGAAAATGAGAAAAAATTGTCATATACATCTTTAATTCTCTATATGTATATGTGTGCGTGATGTGTGTGTTTGCGCATGTGTACGTGCGTGCGTCGCGGTGTGTGTGTGTGTGTGTGTGTGTGTGTGTGCGCGCGCGCGCGCGCGCGCGCGCGCGCGCGTCCAT
>NW_017305852.1:168369-177204 GCF_001594115.1 Trachymyrmex septentrionalis | reverse complement strand
CGTAAATATATATGGTAATTTTTCTCATTTTCTCAAACTTGATTCTAGTACCAGTGAATTGTAAAAATTCTTTTAATTTTTTTATGTTTTCTCACTATTATTAATTTTTGTGTCAGACTGAAATGTTTCAAAAGGAAGACGCTAATATGAATATATAATGGGCACATTTCTTGTAATTATATATTATACATATTTATATATTTATATTGTTTATTAATATTTGTATATGTTCTGATATAAAATCTTTTTATCGGGATATGAGTTCTTTGTTGACAGTTTTTTCGTAACTTTCTGTTTTATTTCTATTTTTTCCTCTTTTGCAAAATTGTTTAATCAATATCTATCTTATCTTCACAAATTTGTAGTAAAATGTGTCATAAGCCTGATCAAGATCAAGATTATTAGAGATTATTCCTCTTATTTTCATTTTTGCACTAAAAATTCATTTTTACGTAAAATAAAATTTACCTCCAATGGTTTTGATTTTGACAAATCTCTTTTAAGGATGGTGCGGTATGTGATCTGAAATACTTGAAATATATGTCGCAGCCTTTTTGTAAAATTAGCCTTTTCACGAAAGGCTAGCGTTTACATAAAATGGCGCCTTTTTGCGAAATCAATGATCGTTCTTCAATTAGGCTGATGCACTTTAGACTTTTCGCGAAAAGGCTAATTCATATCAGCCTTACCGGTTAATGGTATAGATTCTGCAAAAAGACTAATGAAACATCTAGCCTTTTTGCGTAAAGCCTACAATCTTCCTGTTCGACGAAAGTTGTTTCTGATTTCAATGAAATTATTAGACTCATTCGATCCGTTTTTGCATAAAATGAAAGAGTCTGGCAGAAAAAAATCCAGAACTGCCCTGTGAATCGAGATATTGAGCGTTAAAGTTGACTAAAGTGTTACTATATAACACGATCATTAATCTATTAGGTGTACAAAAAAGTTCTGAGCTTTAGATTTGATACAACCGAAATAACAATTTAAATTTTATATATCTTCCCGCCCTTTTGGGGTTTTAAAACAGTAACATTTAACCTCCTGAAATGCGATACGGTTTGGCGTTTGATGCACATAACCTCAAAAATCAGTAGTGTTCACGATGGCAATTACAAAAGAGCATATTCGATTTTCCATCCACTTCGCGTTTCATCTGAAGAAAAATGCTGCTGAAGCCACTGAAATGATTTGTGCTGCATATGGAGAGAACGCTGTAAGTCATGCAACATGCAAAAGGTGGTATCAAAAGTTTCGCCAAGGAGATTTCAGTCTTAAAGATGAATCGCGTGCTGGACGCCCTGAAAAGATTGAAACGGACGAATTGCAAGCACTGCTGGATATAAACTCTGCGCAAACTGAAAAGGAGCTTGCAGAACAGCTTGGCGTTACGCAGCAAGCCATTTCCGTACGATTGTTTTTAAATAAAGATTGAATTTTACAAACTAAAGCTCAGAACTTTTTTGTACACCTAATATTATGTAGACAGTGAAGTGTATAGACCAGTGCTTATTGATTTATGATAGCGTAGCTGCTCCGGACAAAAAAAGATAACATCCTAGGAGTTGCAGCCTAAACAGTATCCGCTTGGAATATTTCTAACTTCAATAAAGACAGTGGGGTGAGAGTCTTTTCAGAGAGTCTTTTTATCGTCTAGGCTGCAATTTCTAGGCAGTTAGGCCCCAAGCGGATAGGATATATTTTTTTTTGTTCGGGGCGGCGTAGCCAAATTTGTAACCGCACTCACGAGCGTGGCGCAACTTCGTCGCGCGTTCGCAGCTGAGAATCGTTAATCTTAAGAATTTTAATAACAAGGAATTTGGAGAGCGAATACGGTACATTGTACTTTCAATAACTTTGCTTTTTCTATGTGTATTTTTTTTGTGTATTTCCTGCCTTTTATGCCTATCCTATCTGTGATATATCTTAAATTTTATATTTGTGTGCTAATTTCTTCCCAAAATGAAAGCTTCAATACCGCCTATGTTAAACATTACCCAAAGCATTTAATCGATGGCTACAACCTCTTGAATGTTATTCAGAATCATGACTTGGATAAAATTCGTCAAGATCATTGAAGATTGTTTCTCTTATTTTCATTTATACGTAAAAATTAATTTTTAGTGCAAAAATGAAAATAATAAGAATAACTTCCAATCACTTTGATTTTAACAAATGTTATTTGGCGTAACACTGAATAATATTCAAGAGGTTTTAGTCGTCAGTCGGACAGCCTAGGTAATACTAATGATGGTGATACTATAACTTTCAAGCCATAACTCAAAAAGTATTCAATGAAAATGAATTTTATTGTAACGTTTTAAAAAAACTCTTAACACCAGTTATTATTGTAGATTCTGGAATAAAAAATAGAGTGTACTGATTTAAAAAATCGACCTTGATCTGATCTTGGCGGAATCATCCAAAGTCAAACTAATAAGATCATTAAATAGATCTTTTTAAATCCTGCAACTTTTATTTGAAACATTTTTTTTCAGAAATACTTAATTTTCGAAATATTAAGGGGTTCTCATACATTTCGGACATCCCGTATACGTGTGTATATGTGTGCGTGTGTGCACGCGTGCTTGTTCTTAACATTCGTATTTTATATTTGTTTTATAGACAGAAGAATCTTTAACGGAACTACAAATGAGCATTCATCCCACTGCAACGGAAAAGATGTTCTCAGTCTTAAAACCGAACTTAAAAAGTCTCAACACGGAACGGCGAGGCAAGTCAGAAATGTAAAAATCTATGTACTTTAAATAATTATAGGAACATATTTTGTGTGTAAAATATTGATTATCGAATTTATAACTTTAAAAACGTTTAGGAGCTATTATTATGTGTATGTATCGTTCCCATTATTAATATTTTAAGGTTCACGATTATTTTCAATATATGTATAGAATAAATCAATTATAAGATACTATATATTGAAGTTAATAACATAAATATTTACTATATAGTTACATTGGATGTGTAAACATGATTTCTATTTAGGTATTGTGAATAATGTTATGGAACATAATAGATGATTTTTAGAACAACTCTTTGTAAAAACGACATTAATTTTTCCTCAAATAATTTCTAATATAACATTTGCAGGATTAATCAATTAAAAGGGGATAAAAAAAGCCAATTAAGAGCCTATGCAGTTATGTTGATGCGCAAAGCTATTTATTTATTCATTGAAAATAATTCGCATACGTTTCAACCGATGTTTTCGGTCCTTTTCAATGCGAAGATATTAACCTTCCGTTGAACATAGTGTATTAAATCAATCGCATTAACTATTTTGTTAAAATTATATTATACTATAAAACTGAAACATTACATAAAATTGAAACATTAATTTTCCTCTAAAAACTACTGTGCCGTATATCACTCAGATCAGCCGCACCTAATGGAAGATTAAATTAAATAATAAATTATACATAATTTAAGATTTAGGTGAACTTCCGAAAACATCGTATCCCCGATTTTCATGAATTTTGACAGGAACACTCTAAGTAATACCAAATGCCCTTAAATGAATTTTCACCGATATGAAGATTTAATATTAAAAATGTTTAAATGACGTTATAGAAGTTTGTATTTATTATTTCTAATATATTACATATTTATCGCGGTTTATAGCAGTTGGATGGGGGATGAGTATCAGAAGGAAAATACTCTCACCTCACCTCCCCCTGTTTAGGGGGAAATTGCGCGCAATTTCCACGCGAAGCGACTCCCACCCCACTTCCTCCCTTGCTTGAGGGCGCACGAAAGTGGGGTAGATATCTTCTTAGAGATCAAGATCAATGTTCTTCGGAAGTGATTTAGAGTGAGCTATGTAAAAATAATTCATTCAGGTATCTAACTTTATTTAAACATTTTTGGCATTAAACCTTGTCGATGAAAATCGGAGGTACGACGTTTTCGGAAGTTTATCCATCGATTTGTTACAATGATAAATTAAAATACAAAGTACGAAACATATCTGAGGTTATTTTTGTTATCGTAATGGAGTTAGTATTTACAAAAGTGCGACGCAAGTCCAGTTATGACAATGGTCAGATGACAGATTGATCAATGTGCATCAATAACCAATGTAACACTAGTCGTTTTGATAAAATAATGATTCAAGCTGAATCATAATATTCCAATAAATTATATATCGAACTATAGAAATAATAATAGTCATTAATTGTTAACAACAAATATTACTTTAATTAATTATAAGTAAGAGATATAATTATTGTGCCTCAGACTTGTATAAAGTATTTAAAATCGACTTTTGGGAAAATCGAATCGGTGAAACAATTATTGTGTTTATATCTTACGAACGTTGAAACTGTAATGTATGGACTAAATCCGAATGCTAATTAGTAAACCTATCAGTTTAAGAGAAAACGAAGATAAATATATAAATAAATAATAAACTTATAAACAGTGTGATAATAGTAAGATTAATTTAATTGGCTTTTTTTATCCCCTTTTAATTGATTTATTCTCAGAGCCCTATACAATTTTGAATTATATTTGCAGGATTAATATAATATATAATACAAAATATTGGAAACAGAATAACGATTTTGATTAAATTATTTAATCAAATAAAATATATAAAATAATAAGGACGTAACATTTACAGAATATGTACGTGGAGAATATTTCAGAAATTTATTTTTCTTCTGGTTTATTGAATACAAGCGTGTATGCGCATTTGCCGCAGTAATGACGATCTTCCATTGCTGCCATGAATACACCAGCGCCACACTGCTCCATAGGACATTCTCGTCTCAAACGGTGGATTTTTCCATTTTCATCTACCTGTAAATTATTTTTATAAATGCTCAATTTTATATACACTATTAAGGAGGTGTTAGTATGATTGTATGTCCCCGTTTTATCAATATTCGAATATTGATAATATTCCAAAACTACGTAAAAATGTTATGTATATTAAATTTCTTTAAAACCAAGAATTTTATAGTAATTTCAGCAGACTGCACACTGAATGCGAACTTTTTTAGTATCACACATTCAACTTGTACTCATTATATCAGTGCGTTCAGATTGTCGTATTCGGCAAATGAAAACTGACCTAGTATAGTGCTGAATTTCTATTCGGACCGAATGAACTAAACGAATTCAAGAAATGTTGCAGTTTGGCATAGCACTAAAGTGATTCTGCATTCGCACCAGGGCAGTACCAGAGCAGAGTCAATGCATATGCCGAATTTACTATTAATTTCCGAAAATTTCAAAAAATTTTGTAAAATTCCCCAATGTCTGATCATTTTCAATTTCTTTGACATTTTCCTGATTTCCAGTTTTGTGATAAGCTTGTTAATACGCATGCGTAACCTATTTTCACTTTACATGTCTTATGACTATTTATTACTGTTAGAGAGAAGGAAGTAAGGACAGTGACCCATTTTTTTTTACAAATGTTTTAAAACGATCTCATTATTTTGTTTTATCCAAATTCTCTTTAGGCCGGTATTTTATTTACAAATGACAAAAAACTTCAATACGACATTTTTCGCTTATGATATTACTATATGACCTCGGCGACTACTCAGAGCTGCGTTCAGGAATTACGCCAGATAACTCTAAGTTACAGGTTATGTTACATATATTACAGCAAAAATGCACCCTAGAATTATTTAGGCGTAATTCTTGATCGCAATCCAGAAGTCTTAAAGTAAAAATTATCTTGATAAAGGTGAAAGAAAAGGTAAAAGAAAAAGGAGGAAGATAACTGAAATCAATGAATATTTACCTTATAATACTTCAGCACAGCTAGCTTAACCTTCTTCTTCTTGTGCTTGATTTTCTTAGGGGTAGAATAGTTCTTCTTCTTTCGTTTCTTGGCACCGCCTCGCAAGCGCAACACTAAATGTAAAGTAGATTCCTTCTGGATGTTATAGTCCGATAAAGTTCTGCCGTCTTCCAATTGCTTACCAGCAAAGATCAATCTTTGCTGATCTGGCGGAATTCCTAAAACAGTAAAATATCCAGTTTAGAAATTGACAGTAATTTATAAATATTAGTTAACACATTAATAAAAATGTATATGTCTATCACAATTTTTTCCATCTATCAAACATTTATTAGACGCTTGGGTGAACACAGATTTTTATCCACATTTCGTTGAATAAAAATATAAAAATACTAGTTTTATTTTTTTCTTTTTCGTATAGAAATAGTACAATATCACGAGAGTTTAAGATTAAATTTCAAATGAATAAATGCAATTTTGTTTTTATTTAATTTCAAATAGATCTTGTTTAACGATCAATAAATACTTTTGATAATTTTCCAAGATCAATTTGTTCTGTAGATCGACAATTTTCTCACCTTCCTTATCTTGAATTTTCGTTTTAACATTTTCGATCGTGTCCGATGCCTCAACCTCAAGGGTGATAGTCTTCCCCGTAAGAGTTTTCACAAAGATTTGCATAATTAGCGATTCTATAACATATTACATTAATTATGTATTTCAATTAGCTAAATTAAACTTAAGAGAATCGTAAAGACTATTAGTCATATGTTGAAAATAGCACTTATACGATTTATGTGTCATTAACATTACATCAATATCTCACTCACACACGCCACACATACACATAAATTTTCGTATAACAATTACATTTTAATTAGACGTCTAAGTCCAATTTTAAGAACTTCATATTGTTTCTTTATGCAAATTAGTAGTCTGCGAATTATTATTTCGTAAGTATAAATTGCATAGCTTTTATATGAAGCAAATATTGTCTCGACGTGACATATCTGGAGCGCCATATTGGACTAAGAAATGGTAAAGATCTCAATTTCGAAATTTTTTGTCATTTTCAACATAGACTCCATCTCATAGATATATATAATTGCATATACTTTAATATGGATCCTTGGAAAAGGATTTTCAAATCAGTAAGAAGAAAAAAGTAATTGTTAAACAAAAATTATGATTTAGTCGGTAATACAGGTGACTTTAAGATCCCTTTAATAAGAATTTCGAGAATTGAATTTGAAATAAATATTAAGAAATATTCTAAAACTAACTTCTCCTATCGTCATGCACAAAATACAATAATAAAAAAAGGAAAAAATTTTGTATCTCTCAGACTCTCGAAAATTAAACAATTAGAATTTAACTAATAAGAGTACAGAAATTAAAACGCCATTGATCTTTAAATAATTATAATATTAAAATATTTAATTATTGTACACAAAGTTCATCTTTTTTTGACTTGATTTGGAATCTATTTCAGCGAAACATTATTCTTTAGAAACTATAATACGTCTTTTATTCATTACAGATAGCCACTAGTGGATTGGATAAGTCGAAGTGCAATCATTTGGTTGAAAATTTTCAAACAAATTGCAATATATGGTACAAGCTTTGAGAGGTCGGTGACCCAGATAAGTGTTTATATTCATTAAAATAATAAATAAAGATATTAATTACTACATAAAAGAATAAATTAAAATAAAAGAGAGCATCAATATTTGATGGTTAAATCAAGAATTTAATGCAAAATTTTGATGTTCTCTTCTTAAAGTTTAACTATTTATTTATTATTTTAATGAATATAACCACATACATATGGATCACCGGCTTTTCAAATATGATTGAAAGCTTATACCATGTATGGATGTACACTGTTATAATGTTACGCATTATTCGACAGCTCATCATTAATCAGTTTCTATGTAAGTTTTTAAATAATAATTGGATTATAATTAAGATAGCTAAATTAATTCGTTGACATTTCAATTTATTGCTTGACTCACGAACTAAATATTCTGATATCAAGACGTTTGAAAATTGTATTCTTGGATTTTTATAATTTCAAGCATGTTCCTGACGTATTTTAGGGTATCTTACGTACCGTACCACTTCATTAATTTTAGTGTAATGCTTTCTTATTTCTGTTAATTCGTCAGCTAGGTACTAATGATGATCCAAAATTAAAGATCAAAAGATCAAATCTACTTTCTTATGTTAAAAAATTTTACAAACAATAATTGTTGAAAATTATATTTAAATAGAAATATTTGTCAATAAAATTTTCAATCGATAGAATAGACTTAAAGTATACTAAAAATGTATCTTCTTATTTTTTAAAGAAAACACCCCCCCCCTCTCTCTCTCTCTCTCTCTCTCTGTGTGTGTGTGTGTGTGTGTGTGTGTGTGTGTGTGTGTGTGTGTGTGTGTGTGTGTGTGTGTGCGCGCGCGCGCGCGTGCGTGTATGCGCGCGCGTGTGTGCAGAGTGTCCTGAAAGTTTTTGCCAATCGTTTTTATGTAGATAAAGCGGACTAAACTGTCGAAAAGTCTTCTACCATTTTATAATTTTCTTAACAGTTAACAAGATATTAATTATTAAAAATCACCGAATATTGGTTTTCAATAACTTTTGAAATATACTATCAACTTTACAGAAGAATAAAAATTGTTTATTTTCTTCTCATAGAGAATTTTTTCAGAATTTTTTAGTATCGTATTCTCTCATGTTCATGAAAACAACCAATAAGAAAATGCAATACTAAAAAGTGATTAAAAAATTCTGAAAAATTCTTAGAACTCTATGAAAAGAAAATTAATAAATTTTTGTCTTTTACCTTTTCCCTGTAAAGTTGTAAAAGTAGTATTATTACTGAATAAAAAATTATTAAAAACCAATATTCCGCGCAATTTTTAGCAATTAACATCTTGTTAACTTTATTGCAAAAGTTGCAAAATGGTAAAAGACTTTTCGATTCAATTTAACTTTACCTACGCACGAAAAATGTGGCGATCATTCTAGGACATCATATATATTTTTACACACACACACA
>NW_017305852.1:165315-168269 GCF_001594115.1 Trachymyrmex septentrionalis | reverse complement strand
GTATATATATATATATATATTTACACACTTGTTAACAAAATTTCGTATAAGTTCAAATAAGTGTAACTCCGCGAAAAGTAGTTGCATTCAAATGTTTTTTTTCACTTTCGTAAATTTTACTTAAGTAAAATCGTACTTTAGGTAAAATCTGTACTTTACGAAGCTTTCAATGAATTTTGAAATCTATCCTTGCCCCTACCTATCGAAAATAAACTTTTTTTTTTAGAAATTTGCATAGTTTGACGCTCTCTACGATGTGGAATAAATTTTTCTCGTAAATATCATGACAATCAAGAAACCGAAGACTCGTTAAATCTTGATGATTGCATCAAATATCGCGGCTATCGCGACAAACCGTGATATATAATCGTTGAAATATGATGTTACCGGGATTCTACAATAAATCAATAGTCGGAAATCCTAAGCGGTCCTAATATTGATTCTACAATAAGTTGATAGTCGGAAATCTCAAGTCTTAGGCCCAGTTGCACCAATGTTACTTAATTTTGAGCGAGGCTTAAAACTCTCTTTGTTCCTGTCTCTTTTAAGGTTTTTGTTTTACAACGAGATAGAGAGAGTTTTAAGTTTCGAGTTTTAAGTTAATTATATAGCAGTTGTTATTTATACAGCAAGTCGTAGCTCAACTAATGGAAAGAAATAAAGTCGAATTTGGTCTTGAGAAAATTGGTTAACTGTGAGTTATGGAACTGAAGCTAAGACTACCGATTTTCTTAAGATTGACCAAATTCAATTTTATTCCTTTTCATTAGTCGAGCTAAATGACTCGCTGTACAACTAACAACTAATAGATGTGAAAACTGAGTCACCTATTTAGGTTAAAACTAATTAAGATGTAAGATTTCCGACTATTGACTCATTGTAGAATCAGCATTATGGACCTTCTACAATAAGCCATTAGTCATAAATCAGAAATCAGAAGCTAAAAATTAACGACTGTGATTGATCAATTTTTAGCTTCTGATTTCTGATTTATGACTAATTGTAAAAGGCTCATTATAGCCGTTCTACAATAAGTCATTAGTCATAAATCGAAAGTTAGAAATTAGAAATTGACGACTGTGATTGGTTAATTTTCAGCTTCTAACTTCTGATTTATGACTAATGGCTTATTGTAGAATGCGTGTTAATCAGTGATATTAAACATTGTCTACATAAGATCGTACAGCTAATAGCGAAACAGAATGTCAGGGTCAAATAATGTAGATATCGCTTTTTTATCATGGAGATAATGAATTCGAAAAAAATCGTTACCGAAGGTGATAATTTCGGCAGCTATCAATTAACCTCGCGGTGCACGCGGATTTCATCTAACTTATTTTCATTGACTATCGTATCGCCAGACAAGCATTGTAATCGTTAAGAGCTGAAGTTGAGTCAACTCTTGCGACGAGCTTACAATAGCTGTATGATCATCGTAATAAGGAATTTACGATGGATCTAAAAGGGCCTTTAAACAATAGCCAACTTATATTTATATATATATATACGACTAAGGTTAAGACTAATTAAAACTTCCGATTACCGACTATTGATTCATTATAGAATCCTGGTAATGCATGCAACGTGAGGCTAAGTCCATAACCTTACTTTAAGAGGCCTTGCTTTAAAAGTAAGCTGTGAATTGTAAGTGATGATATATCGCCACAGAACTCGATATTTTCACGCTGTAAGAATTGGGTTTTGCTCAATTCGCTTAAGACTAACAATTAAAGTCTAAGACTGCACTAAAATAGTTTACAGACTGAAATTATTATCACTTAATCTATCGATTTATGATTTAAACCCTCTTAAAGCAAGGTTGTGGACCGAGCATGATACGGAGTACTGTAATGGTTCCTGAAACACGTTTATCACATCTGGCCATGTGTCTCGCGGATACAAAGCGCTATAGAATACCATAAATTGGAAATATCGGACGTCTAGACAAAACATCAAAATACAGCAACAATCTCGTGTACGATCATTTATTTCCTTTAAATTATAAAAAAGCACGATGAGACACTTACCTACGATCACGTTACAAGAACACGACAAAAGAAAAGAATGACTCAGTGTTACCAAATTTAACTCTAAATTTCGCTAAATTCGGATGCTTAAAGGAGCCTTTACATGGGAGCATTAAGCGTCGATAGAAATCCTTATGGCGCGGTCTCATGGTGCGGAATTGACGCAATGCGGAATTGGCGGAGCATTCGTAATTGATGTCGGATTCCCAGCTGAGTGTTCTCCGGGTGTCATGTCATCCTTATTTAATGTTCAGTAAATAACAAGAATAAAGTGATATCTGGATGGCACTCGGATGATGATCTAAACATAACCCTGAAGATAATTAATTAAGTCTCCAGATAAATACAGAGGTCAATATGGTAAAATAACGAATAAATAGCATACAGAAAGGCGAAAATGTAAATCGAAATTAAAATGAGTATATAAAACGAAGTCGGCAATGTCCCTGTACATATGTATGTGTGATTTCCGATCTGCAGGAATTTTAATTTTCCTACGTCCCTCATTGAGCGGAACTAGCGGATGCGCAATCAATGCGAGCTAATGACAAACGCTATTCTGGTAGATCTAATAAAAGTTTACGGAAAGACTCTTGCGATTGATCAGAGCTAATTGCGCATTCCGCAAATTTTACTCAATGGAACACTTTCATTCATGGGAAAACACATTTTACCGGAACGGAATTGGTGGAATGAAGCCACAATCAATTACAAACGTTCCGTCAATTTCGCATAGCGCCAATTTTGCACCATGGGACCGCTTCATTAAAGTGAAATCACGTTGCGGAAAACGACTGCGGAATTAGTATTGTAATTATAAAATATTTAATATGAAATAATTTTATTAAATTATATAAGATAATTTTTTTATACATCTAAAATAAAAATAATCAATTTAAAATACGATAAATAAAATTTCAATCTTAA
>NW_017305852.1:149555-165215 GCF_001594115.1 Trachymyrmex septentrionalis | reverse complement strand
TATATATATACAAAAATATATTTCATATTCTTATAAGAAATATTAAAATGTTACAAATAAATATTTCGTTAATAAATAGAATAGGGATACTCATTTTTAAACTAAAATAACATTTTATTTTTATAATAATACATAAAAAATAAAGATAATATTCAATAACTATGCTATATATCATTGTATAGTTATGGATTAAAAGATTCAACACTTTTTTTCGATGGATTCGAAATATAGCCTATTCACCAAGCGATTGGTTCTTATTTTTCAATTCATAAATAAGAACTAATTACTTACTAAGTAAGCAAGCTGCGTTCCAAAATCCATCGAAAAAAAAGTGTTGCACCTTTTTGTCCCTAACCGTATATACATATCATGATTTTCTTTTCTTCTATCTCTTTTTGTGATCTATATTTCAACTACTCAAATATTTAAATGGCCCTGAAAGAGAGAACGGAAAAAGAAAAGAGTGAGATAAAAGTTTAAATGGCAATTTACTTATTTCGCGCATGTGTACTCTATTTTGACCAACATAAAATCAAGAGTTGCGCTATTGTAGTTGCGTTTGGTAATGCAAATCTGAAGCGTCGGAATGCTCTTATATTATAGCATATGTCTGTAGAAAAAGAGCATTCCGACGCCTCAGATTTGCATTGCCGAACAGAGCTTGTATATACTGTGGTTCCACAAATATTTTCCGCATCGTGTAATTTTATCCGTAGAGTGCTTACATACTCTTTGTTTCTTATCTCTTTCCAATCCTAGAATTGGAAAAAGATAATGAATAAGTTTGTGGAGACACATTCAAATTTACACATATACACTCTCTTAGTTATACTTCATGCCGTATACTCATGTAACATATATACTCCGCGACCAGATGGCGTGCTCTCGCTCCGCAACCAGATGGCGCGCTCTCGAAAACACTATACTGAATCTCCCACGTAGATACTCCTTCGAGAACTTTCCTTCTCGTTCGAGAACGAGATTCCTTCGAGAACATTCTCATTCCTTCTAGAACTGTCCTAGACACGACATCATTATTTTACGACTTCGTGATAAGATTTTGTATTAGATATTTAATAAACGTTGTTGCTTGTTACATCTTATACAATCCATTACCTACGTTCATTATACGTAGTAATTTACTACAAGTTGAACCTCGGTTAAAATAGGGAGCACATATTAGCTGCATTCGGCAATGCAAATCTGAGGCGTCAGAGTGCTCTTTTTCTACAGTACTTATCACATATGCTATAATATAAGAGCACTCTGACACCTCAGATTTACATTATCGAATGCAGCTACTCTTGCATAACGCATAACACATAAGGCATAAAAAATTGAACCAATTAGAGTTCTTTATTTCATGGAAAGAAAGGACTTTGATTGGTTCAATTTCTTATGCATTACGTATTATGCGTTAACCCGGATCTATAATAGATTTTTAAGCCTTAAGGCATAAAAAATGGACGAATCACAATTGATTATTTATCTTGCATTCGGTTGTAATTGGTCAGTTTCTTACGACTTAAGACTTAAAACATCTATTGTAAATCCGGACTTATGCAAGATTCTGTGCTCCCTGCTTAAGAGTGCCATTACATGAAGCGCGGAAATGTGTTATATATAACGCGGAAAATTAATTAAACTTTACTAGATTTCCGTATTTCCGCGTGTTCTGTTCTGCCTGTTTTGATCTCTTAATATTACATGCAGTACAATTTGAGCGGAAAAGCGGAACGGAGAATTAGAAATTATAAATTTTTAACGGTATTTATTGATTAAAATGTTTATATTTAATACATAAGCTGAAAAGATAAGCATATTGATAAAAATTGCAATGAATTAAGTGAATACAATTTCTTTTAATGAATACAAAAGTGTATTTGTCACTATATCGTTCCGCTTTTCTCCAAAACTGTGCTCCATGTAATATTAGGGTGCTTACCCATGCAGCGGAATAGCGTAACACGGAACGAGAGTAGAACCGATCACAAGTGTTCCGCATCAACTGCAATTTGTACGGATCGCTTGTGATTGCTTCTGCTCTTGTTCCGCGTTATATTATTCCGCTGCATGAGTAAACACCCTTGCAGATCAAAACAGATACTTGAAGACAAGAACAGAACGTGCGGAAACGCGGAAATCTAGTAAAGTTTAATTAATTTTGTCTTCCGCGTTTTCGCATTTCTGCGCTTCATGTAATGGCACCCTAAGGGTATATTCATACAAACTTGCATAGTCGTATTGTGTGAATATATAATCACATTTTACACGTGTCTTTGCAAAAGAAATGCGATTGGATAATTTTCTTTATGCATACGTTTATGCGGCTATGCAAGTTTGTGTGGATTAAACACGCATTCTACAATAAACTATTAGTTATAAATCAGAAGCTGGAAATTGACTAATCACAGTCGTCAATTTTCAATTTCTAATTTCTAATTTATGACTAATGGCTTATTGTAAAATGACCATAAGCGAGGAGCACAGACTCTTGCATAATGCATAACACGTAATACATAAGAAATTTAGGGTATATCCACACAGATTTGCATAACCGCATAAACAAATACATAAAGAAAATTATTCAACCATATTTTATATGCGTCTTTATAGGAGAAATGCGATTGAATAATTTTCTTTATGCATACGTTTATGCGGCTATGCAAGTGGATATACTCTTAACCAATCAGATTGTAAATTCTTTATTTCATGAAAAGGAAAGAAATGG
Organism: Trachymyrmex septentrionalis; assembly: GCF_001594115.1. Lineage (NCBI taxonomy): Eukaryota > Metazoa > Arthropoda > Insecta > Hymenoptera > Formicidae > Trachymyrmex > Trachymyrmex septentrionalis. Next base: position 162,484 of record NW_017305852.1, on the reverse strand, counting down.
AAGATGTTGATTGGTACATTTTCTTATATATTACGTGTTATGTGTTATGCATGAGTTTGTGCTCCTTGTATACTCTAGAGAGTTTTACATATAAAATGCATAATATAAGAGTATAAGCAGAGTATAAGCATAAGGCCGCTAAACCAATGAGTATCTTATGTAAATCATGACGATTTTATGCTCATTGGTCTAGCAGTCTTATGTTATGCTTATGCTCTGGGATCTTATTCTTGAAAAATATCGCATATGAAAAATTAGGGAAATACTATAGTATGCGTTACATATACTATAGTACCTCCTTAGTTTTTGTATGCGAAACTTTTCAAGAATAGGGGCCCTATTATGCATTTCATGTGTGAAGCTCTAAGGTTTGTTCGCATCGCACACTTCACATGCGCAACACGCTCCAATACGTTCGCGTCACTGGAACCAATATGGCGACTAGATATTCGCGTCGCGTTAGAGCATATTCCATGGATCGATTAAGAGCACGCTCCATTTGCCTCATCTCAGAAGGTGGTACGATTGGAACATATTACGCATGCGTAACGGTTGAAAACATATCGAAAAAAGTACTTCAGGCCGGCATTTATAGCCAGTTCTTACATTCAAGATCGTCTTAAGTTCAGTCTTAAGATGTTACGAATCAATCAGAGGGCCGCATTAGCATCTTAAGACACTGCTTAAGACGGTCTTGAAATAAGAAGCGACTATGAATACCGGTTCAGATTTATTATGTATAAAAATTTAATAAATGCGTTTTTGATATAAATATAAAAATATAATATAATTTTTATATTTATTAAAAACGCATTTATTTTGTATAAAAATGCTTTTCAAATAATCGAGGTAACCCAAAATACCCGAAACAAAACTAAGCACATCCGACCCGTTCGAGTGGAATTAGGTTAAGTGACATGCTCACCTGTCTTAAATCCATTCATGTGACTGAACATTGAAGCACATGAATGCTGCTCAACCGTCACCTTGCCTGTGATCCAAGTGCTCTCTGGGTTAATTTGGAGCATGCGGTGCGAACAAACCTCTTAAGACGGGGAGCACAGACTCTTGCATAACGCAAAACATATAATGCAGAAAATGAACCAATCAAAGTCCTTTATTTCCATTCTTTCTATGAAATAAAAGATTCTGATTGGTTGATTTTCTTATGCCTCATGTTTTATGCGTTATGCAAGAGTCTGTACTCCCTGCTTATGAGTTAACTGTGAATTGTAAAACTGGGCCTTACCAAGCTCTGGTTAACTTTATTAGTCTAGTAACTTTGTAGAATTTCAACTGAAGTAGATGTCGGAGATAAAATACAAAGAGAGAAATTATAAATGTAAATGTATTAATTCTTCAGTTCGCATTTTTTTTCTCCGATATCAGCTTTAGTTGAAATCTTGCAAAGTTACTAGATTGGTTAATCGGAACTTGATAAGGGTGCCGTCTTATAAGTGGAAATTTACAGCAGAACGGAATAGTACGACCAATCACAATTCTACAGTCATTACTCTCCTTTCTTTTCTGCGATTGTGATTGATCTCGCTGTTCCGTTCCGTTGTAAACTTCTACTAATAAAACGGCATCCTAAAAGTCGCCCCTAAGTCTGAATCTACAATAGATGTTTTAAGGCTTAAGCCATAAGAAATTGACCAACTACAGTCAAATGCAAGAAGAATAATTGATTGTAATTCGTCCATTTCTTATGACTTAAGGCTTAAAAATCTATTGTAGATCCGAGATAATCGAGTTTAGAGCAGAAGGAAGTCTGAGAGCGGCCATGGTCGGGATTTAGTTGTTACTTTATTTTGAAGCGCCTCTATGCCCACAACAACATTGAACTACGTAGTTAATGTCCATGATCCGGTCGGTAATGTCCATGATTTTTTGATTGTATTCTTCACTATGTTCACAAATTTCAGTCCGTTAGATAGACAAAGATGAACAATCAATCTGTCGACACTTGTAACAAGCCTTGTTACAAGACAACTTACAGTTTTGTCTAGAGGCGCTTCAAAAAGCAACAGCTAAATCCCGGGTGTGGCCACTCTCAAACTTCTCTCTGTTTAGAGTTACCTTAACAAATTTATAGCAAATTCTATTGGAAGCACTAGTACGCATTAAAGCTCTATATTGGGTGCTTTCCAATTGCAATATCCCTAGATACTTTCGTGCACACAGCAACACAAGTTGTGTTCCAATTCTCCGTTATCGTCGACACAACTCTACACTTAGTTGAGGGCTGTGTAAGCTGGTGTTTTCTAGTGACAATTATATATTATTAACTGCGGCAGCTATAAATGAAGTTGGAAGACGTTGAGTGGTCGGCATTTTTACTTTTTTTTATTTAATATAGACAGAAAAAGCTACATTTAATCTAACTTTATCCGAAACGGATCTCAACCGTGCACAGCGTACACATTCTGTTCCAATTGAATCGTGCTTAATATTACACTTTATACATTCCTGTGTACGTTTGTGTTAAGATGTGTTACGCAACTGGAAAGCATCCGTTGGGCTTTCCATTTGATGACTTAAGTCGACATAAGTGTCGTTCTATCTTTGTCACTCTCTGAATGTCAACAAGAATAGAGACGCTAAAGATAGAACGACGCTCGACTTGTGTGTCATCAAATGTAAATCACCCATTAATAAAGTAGCGCATTTCTTTGATTTGAATCAAAATGCCGACAACTTTCCGATTGGCCACTTCGACCGGTATCCTAGACCTAGTTGTCAGTAATCCAATAAACAATTAATATTATTGATACGGTTAATAGGTCCAATATGGACTTTTGCGCTACTTTATTAAAATGGTTTCCATTTAATGACACAAGTGTCGTTCTATCTTTGTCACTCTCTAAATGTCAACAAGAACAACTTGTATCGACTTATGTCATCAAATAGAAAACACCCAATATAGAGCTTTAATGCGCACTGGTGTATACCAAAGCCGTTGTACACTGACTTAATTTGAGTATAAAAAATTAATTTGAATATATGTATATGACCGGACAAAATCTCCGATTGTAAAAATTGCTATTTTAAATAGTTTGTAATTTGTATAAAAAGTTTTGAAGTGCAATGAAAAAAGTTGATTTGTGAGTCATTCTATTAATTATAATTAATTAATCTTGTTTGAATCATGTACAATACTTGACCGAAATAATCAACCAGATTTAAATTTAATAATGTTTATACATGGAATCGTTTGCATTTCCTATGAAGAGTTATGAAATACCATTAAAAACATTTGTGAGTCTTCTAAACATTTAATTAAATATTTAAACATCATGTATTTGACTGAAATATAGATTCAGGCGTCACGGAAATTCCATTAGACGCGATTGATAGTCTATTTCGGTACTCCTGGTTCTTTTCAGATCATACTATTCAAAATTGTTCCGTTCAGCAGAAAAGTAATTGTTGAAATTAAAAAATCTGTCATGTAGACAGTGAGATGTATAGACTAGTGCTTATAACTATGCTGCCTCGAACAAAAATAAATAACGATCCCGTTTGGGGGGATCTAACCGCCTAAAAGTAGCAGCATAGACAGTGGCCTAGTTTACCAAGGGTTTGATCCGAATCAGAATGCAAGAAACAACCAACAGTTGAGCATTCTCTTGTTACAGTCAAATGACAAGGAAATGCTTGACTGCAGTTGGTTGGTTCTTACATTCCGACTCGGATGGAACTTTCGGTATTATATAAACTAGGCCAGTGTCCGCTTCGAATATTTCTAACTCATGAAGACAAATGGGTACATCCAGAAGCATGACCTCTCATTGAGAACTCAATGAGCTTTTTTGTTTGGTCTACATTTTTAGATCTCAGAATATGCCAATCAAATGCAAGAGTTCACTGAGCGTTCAGAATGTACTTAGTGGGATGTATACAAGAGTTCAATCAAATTGAAGCCTCTGCTCCCCGAGATTATTCATTTCAACTTCTAAGCAATTAGGCGAGTAGAATGTTTTTTTTTTGTTCGGGGCGGCGTAGCTTTATGCCTCCAATACACTAGCGCGATGTTCGTCGCGCGAGACACAGGATATTCAATGAGTGTACAGTTTTACGAATGTTTTCATTTTAAAGGTATACTATCATTGGATATCGCATGTCACACGCGACAAACATCGCACTGATGTACCGGAGCCATTACAGGTTATTCGCGTCGCATTACAGGTTTGTTCACATTACAGACATGTTTCAACATGCTTCAATATATTCCTATCATAGCTCCTACTTAGGCTGCGTTTTACTTAACGCTCGCAATGCTCGCGTGCATCGTTTGTCTTTGTTTAATTTGATAAACGACAAGAATGAAATAATTCCACGACCGTGTGAACGTTAAGTAGAACGCAGCTTTAAGGTGCATTTTCACGAGCTGTTCAAACTAGTCGTTTCAGCGACAAAAGATCACGTGACGATTTTTGTCGCAAAACTATAGAGCGACAATTTTATACATGAAAAAGGACAAGAAACGTTACTGACATTTGAGAAACGTTACTGTTATTTGACATTTGAGCAACAGATTTGTTCGTATGAATATGTTCGTATTTTTTATGTATTATTTACAGTATTGATACGCTGAATTAAACAGTTATTATTCTGATTGCACACACACATTAAATCCTCTATCTGGATCAGCAATAGAAAAAAAGAATAAATTAAAGCTATGTTCCAAAACTTCCTCTTTAAGGAGAATTTTACTCGAAATATATAGTGCACGTAACGTATACTATAGCATATAAAATAAAATCTTTCTCGAACAGGAAGTTTTGGAACGTAGCCTAGGTTATATATATCGCAGTCAACGATGGTCAACATGGTCTATACAGTATATCAGCACTGTCAATAATACATTTGAGCGTTTGATGCTTATAGTTGAAACTGTTCAAACTAGAAAATTTTATCCATTGGATAACGAGGGACAAATCTGTCGCTCAAATTGTGCATTTTAGCAGAACATGAAAATGTACCTTTAAAGTCCTATATATAAGAAAAGCGATATCGGCGCCACGATTTGATTGGTGATATCCCTACCTAAAGCAGCCATATTGTGCCTGCAATGGAGAGCTATCATATGTTTCCTTTCTACAGCTGTTTACAGCTGAACTGGTACATACACATACCTAAAATAGATATACAATATGATGTTTATGTGACATTTGTAATTGTATTATTTAATCGCTACATTATTCAACAAGAAAACATAAAAACATTAATACTTGCTTAATCTCATCCTGACGGAGTTCATGATTCTTATAATGGAGCATGAAGTGAGAATAAGGCCGGAATTAGGCTGGAATCAGAGTATGCATTGAAGAATGAAATTAAAGATTGAAAGATTGAAGTTTGATCAATCAGAACAAAAAGAGTCAAAACTTCTTTGGTGAAATTCCAATCTTTAATCTTTAATCTCAATTTTCAATGTATAGTCTGATTCCTAAGAAGACTTAACTGTGTAGATTGAAAGTGGTCACGAAAAAATGTTCCGTGTACTGCCAGGCTCGCCGAACGGAATAACTTGCAACATTTCGTCATGTTAATGTGACAATGTGACAGATATGACAAAGCATTTAAAGGTTAAAAACACATGATAATTTGTTACGCAAGGCAGACCGTTTTTCTGCCTTGATTCTTCCGTTTAGTGGAAAACGCATCAAATGAGTATATTTGGTGAGAAGACTAATCTAAATAAATACCAAAAGCTAAAACTTTAATTACACTTTATGCTAAAGGTAATTCTTTACTTTTCTTTAAAATCTTACATCACGATTACAATAAAATATAACTAATCTCTATACTTACTTCAAAAAATATATTGTAACAATTACTTAAACTTTGGGAATTTTCCAACAAGCGACACTGTGCTACACAGTGATCAACCCACATCTCTGTTTAACATTGGCAAACAGTAAGCATGCAACGATTCACTGTGCAACACCGAGTCATCTTTGTCTCTTGTTGGAAAACTCTCCATATTTACTTTTCAGGAGACACGTATATAACACCCATATGACACAGTCACAAGTATATTATACATATAGACTGTTTTTCAGCTAGGATACAGACGTTATATTGTATTCCACTGTAAAATACTTGTTGGAACGCAGTTTCGTTTTATAATGTAACACCAACACAATGGAAGAATGCATTGCAAGTCTTCCATTCTTATTCTTATAATTATATTTAGCATATCAATAATATTTAATTTTTATTTAGACTTAAGTTATAATTTTTTTCAGAATTGACGATTTTTGAAGATTTTATTGCAAAATACGTATGACTACCAAATAACTTTTTGGAAAGTTGGTAACATTGACATAGCTTACACGGGATGCTTCCGATAACTCAATTTGAGTTAGTTCCACTAGAAACAAAAAATATGATAGACATAATCTAGTCTTTTCATGATTCAACGCTGTCTTGTATGCCATGATACAATATATACAGTAGCACAACTCTCTTGATTTTATGTTGGCCATAATGGAGTGCGCGTGCATGAAATAAGTAAGTTCCTCCTCTTTTCCTCTTTTTTTTTTATTGTTCTCTCTCTTTTTCTCTCTATTTAAATAAGCGTTTCAATATTCCACTTAAACATTTGTCTTTCAAGCATATATGCTTCAGAGTAGAAATTTAGAAGGAAGTATTACATGTATTGTTCATTTTGTGAAAGGTTGTGTGAGAAATCTCGAGAGATTGGTCTAATTTTTGTGAAAAAGTGATAAAATGAAAAAGTGAACAAAAGTAACATAAAAAAATCGAGCAAAAAGGATTTCTTTTTATTTATTGTATTTTAAACTTATTTTTTAGACATATATGTATATAAATTTCTTTTATATCAGCGTTCTCGTAACATTTTCAGATATATAATTATATAATATTTCTTTATACAAGTATACATTTTTAAGTAATTTAATATTTTTCCTATATTTTTCTTATATTATTAATTTTTTACTTTTTTTTTATTTTTCAATATATTTACAATTTATTTTTATTAATTTTCATAAAGTTTAAATTATTTCATCGCAATATTAGGTTTATTCGCGTCGCATGCTCCAATATGTTCCAATGTGTTCCTACAATAGCACTTACTCACTTCAACGAATTCGTTGGATTGCGATGCGAATAAATCTAGTGAGTTTTGCGAGGAATTTTGACAGAGTAAAAAAAGGATGAAAAGAGAAAGAAGTTTAGGTGATAACCATGACAACGCTAGGTACTTTACTTATTTCACGCATGCGCACTCCATTTTGGTCAACACTAACATCAAAGGTGCCGACAGAGAGTTGCGCTACTGTATATACTGTATATACATGAGTTGATTGCCCTTTTCCACCAATGAGTTTCACCTCGCTTTGTCATAATCTAGAAAAAATTTTTCTTCGGATCTAGATCAAATCAGTTATATGAAAAAAAACTTCAGTGAAGAGTAAGGTGAATGATTCCACCAAAACATAAAAGAAATGGAAAGACAGTATCAAGGAAGATAGGATATCAATATGATAGCTGATTTTTGTTGAACATTGAAGAGAGAAATGCCGGCGAAAAAAAACAAGCGCAAAAGGAATCCATTACATAGGTCATTTGAAGACAAAAGAGTGCGGAAGTGCGCAGGAACATAAATCAATCTTTTTTTTTTTAGATATTTACAGGTACAACGGTAGAGATGTGATATACGGGCAGTTATTGTGTTTGATGGCTGCTTGTCTAAAAGTTTGCTTGTGGTGTAACTTCTCGGCAATTATTAGGTTTAACCTGTGTCTGTAATGTGAAGCACTCAGAGTTCATAGCTAGAAGTTATGTAAGAGGTGTAAAGGATGTAGATACGGCGTTTGTTGTCACTTTGTCTGTCAATTGAGATATTAAGGATTGTTTTTTGTAGTAGCATATTAGTATTTCAGAGCGTTCAGTACAATATTTCTTGACGACTGATAAGTATTTCTCAACCCGCTTTTGGTTTAGGTTTAATCAAAAGTTTTTTGCCAATGATCTTAGAAATATATCAATAAAAGCAGAGATTTCGAAGTTTTTGACATTTTTTTTGTTCTAGATTGAAAGTTTTCCCTGAATGGTCCTATTTTGATGTCAGATTCGTATTCAGCGACTCAAAATACATAAGAATAGTTGGGTCTCCATCCCAGCAGGATACTTTTTTTTTCTGTGAGCCTGTGTTATATGAATAGATTTATATATATATTTTTATATCTTAAAAAAACATTTATGAAGTTATATTTAAAAAGAAGGAAAGGATAGAAAAAATTATTTAGCCAGGTATTTCAAAAAAAAGAAACAAGATATGACTCATCGTGAATACTCTAAGGGTAAAATTATATTATAATAAAAAAATAATTGTTTGTAATTTGTATTATATACATATATTTAATTTGTGAGATATAACAGAACAAATTTTATTTTAAGAAATTAAATATACTGTAATGATTATATCTGAGTTAGTCTATACGTGTGAACCATAATTTCATAAATATAAATGAAAAAAAGGTGTCGTGCTTGCGTGATTTAGACAATCAGACCATTAATGTTTCATTTCTGTTTTCTAAGGCTATAGTTACGATTAAACTTTTAGTAGTTAGAAATAAAGTAACGATGAAAGTAACTAATGAAATCGTTACTGTTATCCCAAAAATGTAATTGCATTACCATATTACTCAGAAGAAAATGTAACGTCGTTATCGAAATTCATTCGTTATCGAAAAAAGTAACTTATAACGACGTTACAAATAATGCGTTACTTGCCAACTCTGAATTTTATCAAGAACTTCAACGTAGTAAGCATGGCATACAAAGGTATTGAAGGACTGAGCAGGTGTTTATTAGAGTTCACAAAGACAGACCACCTATGCTTCATACCAATGTTGTGTACAAAATAAGTTGTGGGGACTGTGATGCTCATATGATAATCATATGTGGATCAGACGAGCAGAACGTTGAACGAGGATCAGTGAACACAAAAACCACATTAATTGGAGACCATCACAACGTTCTGTAATTATTGATCATCGTTTGGAATATGAACACGAATTCAATTGGACAGCATTTAGAAGAAAGAATTCTAAATAAAAGATTTATTTCCGAAATAATTTTCATTCGCAAACAAAAGAACAGTCTAAATTTACAAACGGACACTGAACTGTAGACAGCATTAATGACTATTTATTGATCAACAATTAACGCTTCCTCTCTTCAATGTTTTCTTTATCTATGCTTAGTTATTATACCAATACATACTGCTTCTTAGTCAGATGAGTTGTAACTTTCGGTTGGTTAACATGTCAGTCTCTTTTCTTTTAACGAAACTCATGTAAGTTCAAAATATATTTATGTATTTATATTAATTATTAAGGTAATGTTCTGCGTTCTTAATAATATATACGTATAATCAATTGTAACTTTAACTCATTATTGTACAGTGTTAGGAAACACAATGATTTCGCTAAATCCTGACATTGAAAAGGATTCGAACAAGGATAGAAACGTATGAATTTATTTAAGAGATTAAATAAAGACAATACTTCACACTAGTGATCCAGTGCATGGCTCACAAAGGCATTAATTCATTGATCGATTCATCTCAAAAGAGCTTTGATTCAACGTAACTCTCCTCTATTTATATTGTTTTATTTTGTCATTTTGAAAATATTTAATAACATATAAAATTAACAATAATCATGTATAATGGCATACTATACATAAGGTATTGTTAGTAATTTTTTTATTCCATTATATTAATTGTTTTATGTATTATTATGAATAAACTGTCTATTGACTAGGAAGTAGCGCGAAAACCTCTAAACAGGGATTTGGATGTTGAAAATAAAGAAAGCGAAGATGCCAAGTGCAAAAAGTATATGCAACGCGAACAGACTTACTGTTTCAGTTGGGAGATTTTCCTCTAAATTTGGAATTTTTTTGTTTTCATTGAGGAATTTTTTTGGATTACAAAAATGTAAAATTTTTGAAAGAAAAATACAAATATCGAAATAGTTAAAATATGGAGAAAATCGCAATATATAGGCATAATTTTCGAACAGATCTGGCAACACTAGGTCGTCTCAAACAAACTCGGCGGATTGATGGTCAAATTGCCATTAAATGTGATTTGATCTATGACGAACTACTCGGATTTCACAAATTTTTTAAGTCTAAATCTTTTCCAATCTATACACGTTTCTTCTACATTCCATATTTGGCAATTGTCTTTTTACAAGTCTTAGAAATTTATTGTATATTTTTAATCGTAATGGTTGGAAATTCGAAATCAAGAATTTGATTAAAAAGTCAATTACCTTTAATGACTATACTTTATACACTTTTATATCGCCTCAGTTACTTTTAAGACCGTATCCGTGTCTTTTTCTTCTTCCTCTTCTTCGGATTCTGTACTGTTTTCCGGAAAATCAGGAAGCGCTAAGATGAAGTATACAATCATATTAAAAAAAAATCATTGATAAAGGACAGAAAAAAAAGATTAGAAGAAATCTTTACTAAGCCTATCTAATTTCTCCTGCCAGGCTTTCTTTAGGTACGTTTCTTGTGCCGTAATTATTTCTTCGCTGCTTGTGCAAAGAGTGTACTTTTCCAATAGTTCGCTGTTCAGTTCCAAGAACGAATGTCCCCATGAGAATTTTCCGATATAAAGCTCGGCCTCATTCGGAAATCCTGTTATAATCAGAGTAGCTGCTATAGCTTCTACACAACTCAGCTGATAAGGCTTTCCATAATTTATTGGATTTGCAGCGACTAAGAATGGCAGTATGCGAGGATGAGACATCTTCATTCTGTTGAACGGAGTGTCGTCCAACCGCGCCCAACTACAATCTACGACCGCGCAGCCGTATTCTCGTACAATATCACAATCCCTCGGACTCACGCACTGTAACATTCGGTTATTGGCATTAAATTTTTGTAATAAGATCGTAAATCTATCTTTTTGTGACTGAACAGTATACGCTGGTAGTTAAAATAAAATATATATGTTTGGAATTTGGTAAAAAACAAGATAAGTTTTAGTGCATCAACAAAGATCAGATTTCATGTTAAAATACGTGTACAGAAGAAGTAGGTTTTCTGTTTTTCCAAAAACTAGCCGGCATCAATAATATATATGGGTTATCTTACGAAACTACACATAGTACAAGCAAGTTCAGATTTGTTTATATATCTTCTAAGAAAAAGTAAAAAAAGTACGCCAAGTACATACGCCGTTCAGAAAAAGATTTTATATAAAAAGGTAGGATTAATTTGTAACTATCAGTAAAATTAGTAAAATAAAATGAAAATACAAAATTACTATTTTAAAAAACGAAAGAATAAGGCATCAAATATAGTACAGGGTTGCCACAGAAAATGAATTTTAAAATTCCCTGACTTTACCAGGTTTTCCAGGGAAATTTCCATGACCAATATAAATGTTACGTTCTGTAGACATCATGATTCTTTTCTTTCGAAAGAGTTAGCTCCACGTCGCGACTACGGTTGGGATCTATGAGACTCGAATAGAGTCCCCTGATAATGGTCTGACAGAACTGAAAAAAGGGACCGGACAAGCTCCGCGAAAACTCGTAAATGCCAATCAACCCGGAAGGAATAACAACCTTAATGTAGGCCCGAAAGATGACAAGATTACGAAAGAAATTATATAGTAAATGCACCTAAGTCACACAATAAAAATCCAAGCTTTGCCGTCCCAGGCTGACCAACAATATCATTTTAAGAAAAACAGGCGCCATGTTGCACTTAAAAAATCGTAAAACGTGTGGAATAACTTCTCACGGTAGCGTTATCTAAGATCGGACTTGCGACTGACAATGATTGCCCTGCACGCTAAACTAGTGCATGGTAACCGTCTGTTTACCTAGCCATATTTTCCGCGAAGATAACAGAATTCGTCATCTGTCTGGAGCAATCTTGCTTTTTTAAAGAAAAAGGTAAATCATTTCTTTTCTTCTCAAAACCCGTCTAACGATGCACTTTAGATTAACAATGATAGAACGTTATAAAAATCGTAATTCTCATTGCAACTAACTATTGTATCCTAAACAAAGGGGACTACGCTCTTTTTTCGGGGTATTAATAGAGGTCTCGTGGAAGCGCAGAGTATTAGTACGAAAGTCAAAGTAACCCGGTTCACGTTAGTACGGTTCACTCCAGTGAAAAATCACGCTAGTAAACCCGTTCACGCTGAGTTTGTGTATCCGTGCTCGAGTCCATCGAATTATCGGAATCAGCCAGGCACTTCCCATCAGACTATCTTCCTGGCTCTTGTACGGACAGCGGGGCTCTTAAGTCAAATACCCACTCGAAGGTTGTGAACCAAACAATCCCACGCACCTCAACAGTAAGTTGGTTGTTATACGCTCGATCATATAGTATATGTCCCCCGTATGGATATACAAATATATACGAGGTCTGTTCAAAAAGTATCGCGAATTTTGAATTTCTGCGGGTTACGTATATTCGATTTTCGATTTTTTATGGCGTTATGTTGGTACTCATGTCTCTCACTTATGCCGACAAGTTCGGCCATTTTGAATGTTCAGTTAATTTTTGACAGCTGCTTTTCTTGCACGTGTTTTGGCTCGTCTTCGATTTTTGCCTATTCCAAAAAATGGATCAAAGAATCTGTATCAAATTTTGTGTGAAAAACAAAGTTAAGTGCGCGGATGCATTCCGAATGTTGACTGTGGCATATGGTGAAGCTACCTTGGACCGAAGCAACGTTTATCGGTGATACAAAATGTTCTCAGAGGGCCGAGAAGATGTGAACGACGAAGAGCGTGCCGGACGCCCGAGCACGTCAACAACAGACGAAAACATTGATGAAGTGAAGAAAATAGTATTGGCCAATCGTCGAATCACCGTTAGAGAGGTTGCTGAGGACCTAAACATATCGATTGGCT
>NW_017305852.1:143006-148696 GCF_001594115.1 Trachymyrmex septentrionalis | reverse complement strand
CCAAAATCGCTCAATTTTTTGGAAAAACAACGACGCGTTGATGTGTCTGAAACGATGCTTTCCGACTATCAAAACCGAATGGTGGACACAAAATTTTATCGCACTTCGTTGTTCCATAATTTCAGACATTTCAAAAAACGACAAATCACTTTTTACGTGCTTACAAACAGACGCTTATCTCAAACACTAATGACTATTTTGACGTGTACCTTGGCGCATTCTGTCACTGACAGAATTGCCAACTTCAAAATAAATTCGGTTGTTCCTATCGGAAACCCCGGGAAATTTAAATTTGAAATTATCGATACTTTTTGCCCACAGTATGTATATATTTAATATATTCATACTTAACATACACCTATATTTAACCCCTTCGGTTCCGTTATAATGCGCGTGCATAGTACAAAAAAAAAACATAGAGACAAACCCGTATGTCCGAAGGAGTAGGCGGAGTCGTCCATCTAGCCGAAGTGTGCCACCGACCGACAACGGTTTCTTAGAGATTTCATACTCGCTAATCTCTAAAGAAACACAACCGATAGACCTGACCACTCCTTCTGTCCTTGACCCTGCCATCAGGGAGATCCTTAATAATTCCCTTCCACTCCTCCTTTAGATCGGTTTCCCATCTCCTCCTCCATACCAGTTAAATCCCGTACCGATCGACTTTTTTAGACTCGATTCCTCCCCCTCCAACAAAGGGGATAGACTGTATATACTCCAGGAAACCCCATCCCTTACACCGTTGTTTACAAGCAGTCTCAATGTGCTCCTGCACCACCTTCCTCGCCTTCAATTCCCAATTTTCCTCCTCTCCGATCCACACACATAAACACACACATACATACACTCACACCATAACAAATCCGTTAATGATAGTAATATTTTCTTCAAACAATCTTTCACTACACATGTAATTTTATATAATTTATTTCGCTCTTTCTCGCTGTTCAATGAAGAAATAGTCATTGAAATCTTTTAGACGCTTTATATGATATCTATTGCGCTATGGTCACATATTGTGTAATTTTATTTAATTTAAAGTTTATCCAACGTTTAAATAGTATGTAAAGTTTTGTGATTTCAATTGGCTGATAAAGACTCAGTATAACACATGGATCAATAAGTCCCGAGACTAACCCAGAAATGGCGCTCGTAGTAAACCAGTAACCACGTCTTTCTAGAGTACTAACCTTTGCTTGAAACGTGTCAAAATTTTAAGTCGATCGGACTAGAAACAGCTGAGTTATCGAGGTTAGAGTAAAGTCGTTTTGTAGTTTGTTTAAAAAATCCTTTTTCACCAAGACAATGCACCCTGCCACAAGTCGATGAAAACAATGGCAAAATTGAACGAATTGGGCTTTGATCTGCTTCCCCACCCCCCATACTCGCCAGATTTAGCCCCCAGTGACTACTGGCTCTTTGCTGATCTTAAAAAAATGCTCCAGGGAAAAAGATTTGGCTCAAATAAGGAGGTCATCGCTGAAACTGAAACTTATTTTGAAGCGAAAGATAAATTTTTTTATAAACATGGTATTGAAATGTATCACCCTAAAAGGTGATTATGTTGATGAATAAAAAAAAATTTTGCAAAAAAAATGTTGTTTTCATTGTTAGTCTCGGGACTTATTGATCCATGTGTTAGTCAAATCTTCTATAGTATATTTACGACATCGAATTTAATCGAATTAAATTGTGAAGTACCAAGAAACATTACACTATTTTAAATTAAGATTTTTTTTCTCTCATTATTTTTTATTCATCTACTTTTTAGTTTGTAAAGATAACGATCCTCTATTTAGTTGTAACTTAGCTCTAATCTTATTTTATGAATAAATCTAAATTTATATACATACAAGTATCTCCCCCGAGATTTCTCGAACAGAAAGGTAGATGGAATTGAAATAAACATAAAAGTTTTTTACCATTTAGCGATATTCATAATAATAATCGAGATATTAATGTTTGCAATTGTAATAATGAGAGCGCGCCGATAGAAACGCTCCGGCCCTTCGAAGTATAGCACGTCCTACTTTTTCAAACATAGGCTTCCTCTTTTACCTCTTCAATGCGCTGCCGGCGCAGCCTATGATTGATATCTCGATTATTATTACAATACAAATATCGCTAAATGAGTAAAGGACTTTTATTTCGATCCTATCTACCTTTTTGTGGGCGGTTGGAGAAGTCTCGCAGGATACCTTGTACCATATGTACCCACACCCACACCCCCCTCACACACACGCACGCACGCACGCACGCACACAACGCAGGGAGAGGCATTTAAAACAAGTCATTTGAATAACTCGCTTGTTTTTAACAATAAATAAAAAAATAGAAAAAAAGTGTCAAACAAAAGTTGCTTGGTTTCGAGAGGCACATAATGTGATGTCAATGTGGATATTCTGCTCATTCTGCATGGATTATTACTGAATTGCTAAACAGAAAATTTGGAGATCATTGGATTGATCGGTGAGGAAATAACAGATGAGCCGCATGTTCTCCAGATTTAACACAAAGCTTGCGTTGCGATTGATCCGAATTTCATTCGGATCGTGCAGTGTTATCTGTGTCGATACGTTTCAGAAAATTCGTCGATGTTCAGGGTCATCATTTTGAACACTTGTTGTAACGGTAAGTACGCAAATAAGTAAATTAGTTAAATATTCGAAAAATGCCTGCAAATAATTTATTTTCAATCACTAACTTTGTTATGTTTAAATAAACCTTCAATGTTTATTTATATACCGTGATACACTTGAACGATTAGCGGTATACTAACAAGAAAAGAAGACACGAAATTATTTGAAGAGTGCCTTGAAGCATTTTATTTACCATTACATTCAATTATTTTCCATTATTGACCTTGCGTAACCTTGAATGACCTTCAATTATAGGTCATATTCGTCTTAAAATGCTCTATCAGAATGTAAGTAAAAAAACATATTATTCCATTAAAAAAAACAGATTTAATCTTTGTCTATCCTTTACGCCTCCACCTACAAAACAATTATTGACACATTATGTACCCCTCGAAACCAAGCAATTTTTGTTTGACACTCTTTCTTCTATTGTTAAAAACAAGCGAGTAATTCAGGTGACCTGTTTTAAATGCCCCTTCCTGTATATGTGTATATATATATATATATTTTAAATAAATATCCTTCTTTCGATTTATTTTAACCCACTGTATTCTTTTCCCTTTAATACCTGAGACCGCACGAGGTCCAATCCCGGGTCAAAAGGATTAAGTTCCTTGACCCAAAAAGTAGGACCGATGTTTGCACTGTCTATCGGCACAGGTGTCATAATGTCCTTTCGGGACGTTGACTCATATTCCAGGACCGAAAAGATGCATACGGCTCACAGCTGTTCACCTTTGTGCGTATACCTGTGAGATTGAATCTAACCGTCCTAACATACCCTCTCCATTCTTTCTCATTGTCTCCTTGACCAAATTTTCAAGGGTTTGGATGTAACATAAAATATATAAAAATTTTAACATAATAAAAAATATATAAAATTTTAATTAAAAAAATATTTAAATTTAAAATCAACGATTGTAAGAAAGCTTATATTATTAAAAATAGCGATTAAATAAAATTACTAAATAAAATATAAATTTTAATTATTTTAAAGAATTTTTAAGAATTTTTTTAAAGTGTACGAGTTTCGAATGTATTTGACCATAAACAACAGATACAATGTTTAAAAAATTATAAACATTATTTGAAATAAGAGCAATTTAAGGAAATTGTGAGCAAAGTTCAAAATTCCAATCTCTTTTACATTTTCCCTGACTTTTCCCGATTTTCCACGATCAATTTCAATTTCCCTGACTGTTCCCGGTTTTTCAGTGACAACCCTGTAATAGGTGCGCTGACCGAACAAAAAACCGTCATACTCCATGGAAAGAATTTAAATGTGTAACTTTTTTTTTTAAAAAGAAAAGAATAAGATTTACACATAAAATGACATAAGCTGCATAACCATAGTATAAGGCCGCTGAACCAATGAGTATCTTATGTAAATCAATATGATGACATTATGCTGAATGCTCATTAGTCCAGTCTTATGTTATGTTGATACACATTTTTCGCGGGACCGTAAATTTGTTTTAAAAACTTAATTAATTGGCTCACGGTATCGAAATTTTGATCTTGTATAGTACAACGCGTTTCGCCGACTATTCGAGTTTTTATAATTTTCGTGAATTGCGATTCAGCCTCTGGAGGCAACATAGATTTTGCCTCTTCACATCCTTCCGTAAAATATGTTATACGTAGGCTGCTGGAAAAGTTTCTGCAATCTAGTACTTCCAGTGGCGCCAACGTTCTGCTACTGTCATATCCATAAAATTAGATGTTTTTAACCTATAATTCAATTGACAGTTTGTACTCAAGCCAACTAGTTTTGTTTGCATAGTATTTCAAAAGAAGTTATTTTGTAAGAAAATGGAAATTTCGCGGAGTGAAAATTTTCGGGCAATGATTTTTTACGATTACAAATGTAATCTAACTCCGAAACAATGCATCGATCGACTTTATTTGGCTTTTGGAGATGAAGTAACATCCAATAGGACTGTTTATAATTGGTTTGCCGAATTTCAGCGTGGACGTATCTTTCTTAGTGATGAATTCCGTGAAGGTCGTCCATCCACGTCTGTTGTTGCCACTAATGTTGATGCTGTGCGTGAAATGATTGAGCGAGACCGGCATATAACATACCGCGAGATTCAGGCATTCTTAGGCATTGACATGAAAGCAATACATACGATTTTGCATGATCACTTGAGCGTACGGAAACTTTGCAATCGTTGGATCTCACACAATTTGACCGAAGCTCAAAAACAGGCTCGTGTTAAATGGAGCAAAGAAATGCTCAAGAAATTCAATCGAGGTCGGTCAAATTTGATCTACAACATCGTTACTGGGGACGAAACATGGATCTATTCGTATGAGCCCGAAAGTAAACAACAATCCACTGTTTGGGTATTTCAAAATGAACCGAAACCAACAAAAGTTGTTCGTTCACGCAGTGCTGCCAAGCAAATGATTGCTTGTTTCTTCGATTATACCGGACATGTGACAACCGTGGCTTTAGAGGATCGAAGGACTGTAAATACTGATTAGTATACAACAATTTGTTTGCCAGAAGTCATAAATGAATTGCGTAGAACAAACCGAAATCGTCGTATCATCCTTCATCATGACAACGCCAGCTGTCACACAGCACGTCAAACCGTTGATTTTTTATAATAATATTGAATATATAATAATGTCGAATTGATGACTCATTGTCCGTATTCACCTGATTTATCACCTAATGACTTCTTTTTGTTCCCAAACATTAAAAATAAGATGTGTGGTGAGCAATTTGTGGATACCACGCCAGTAAAAATCTTCCCCTTTTGCTGCGAACTATTGTAGTTTGAATTTTTCTTCAAGGATATTCTTATTGTAGGTCTTCTTATTCCAACCTAAGTAATGGCAACTTCAATTCTTTGTCAAAAATTATTATTTTTTGAAAAAAATTAATGTATTAAATAAAAAATTAAAACCCAGATGCTACAATCTTAACTAATCAAGTTAATATGATAGGAAACAAGACCGTCTAAATAAATATTACAACTTTAAATACAAAGCGCCTTCCCGGTCCGAGTGTTAAGATGTTGAACTACTATCTAATAT
>NW_017305852.1:135803-142906 GCF_001594115.1 Trachymyrmex septentrionalis | reverse complement strand
TTTAAGATTTGGGAGAATTTGGGGGGATTATTTGTTTCAGATTGATTGTGTGAATCCGATAATTTCATCGGCTCTCAATTTATTTCTGAAATATTAATTCAATTTAATTGAATGTATATTACATAGTAGTTCAACATCTTAACACTCGGACCGGGAAGGCGCTTTGTATTTAAAGTTGTAACAATCAAGTTAAATTTTATCAAATTAAAAAATAAAACACAAATGATACTATCTCTTGTTATTTAACTCTAATGATATGTATTATTCGTATAAAAGATTTGATATCAACAAAATTGGCACCAAGTGAAATTCTTCCAAATTTTATGTAGTATTCATAAAAAAGATTTAAAATCAACAATTGGCGCCAAGTTAAATTCCATGTAATTTGGATATTAAATTATATAAATAATATTAACTTTAATGAAACCAACTTAAATGCACCATTCCTTTAAAAGATTTGATATCAAGAACTAACGTAAAATTAAATCCCATTTCTTTATACTATGTCAAATTAAATAAATAATAAATATTAATCTAATGATATGTATCATTTGTATAAAAGAATTGGTACCAATAACTGTGGCACCAAGTTAAAGTCTACTATCAAAATAAAAAATAAAATCCAAGTGATACTTATTATTATTTACTTAATCCAAATGGTACTATCTTTAATTTTTATGCAATGAAACCTAAGTATATGTATATTTTATTGAAGAATCTTTCTATTCCAATCCAAATGGTTTAAATTCCTCTTAAATGAAATTATTATATCACAATTCATTCAAAGACATTTTCTCTTCCAACTAAAGTAATGGTTATTTAATTCTCCTTCAAAACTATTATACAAAACATTATCATAAAATTGCGTTACCTTGCTCAATTTAAATGTTATCACAAAAAATTAAAGAGTTCATCATATAAAACAAAAAATTTTAATTTAAATAAAAAACAATAACATTGGAAACAAGACCGTTTATGTTAAATACATTACTTTAAATACGAAGTGCCACTACGGTCTGAATGTTAAGATGTTGAACTATTACATATATTTATTTAAATGAATTAATTTCAGAAATAATAATTGCGGTCCGATATGGTTGTCAGACTTTCAACGCAATCAATCTGAAATATTAATTATCCCTCCAAATTTCAAGTTTTTTTTTATTTTGTATTGTTACGTCCTTAATTTTTTGTAATTACTCTTGGGTTGAGTAAGATAATGCAATTTTGTGATATAACATTTTAAAGGAAGATTAAATAGTTACTACCATATTTGGCATGGAGTAAGACAAATTTTGTATAGGTATATATATGAGTTCTATTCTTTAAATTAAAAGTTATGAAATCTTAAAATTTTATACTTAGAATGTGCAATGATTGCGCATCAGTTCTGCTAGTAAAAACACTATTAATATTAGTATACTTCTTGCCCTGATAAAATAAACAGCAAGGTGTATGAAACGTTGGCGTTAGCAATAGATCACGATACGATAATAACCTGCAAATTCTTTGACACTTCTGAAGAAAAAATCTGTGAAAGTCTCAGAAGTATTTTTAACAGGTTTTCTGCTTTAACAGACATCTACTGTGCTAATCTCAAACGCTGATAACATGCATCATTCAGTATGGGTTATTGGAAAGCAGAAAACCTGTTTTTTTTATCTTAAATTACAATTTCCTCACTAGTTACCTTATCACCCACTGGAGTAAGACACAAGCCTGAGAATCGTGCACCCAGTCGTAGGATCCTTATCAAACCGTGTCTTGCAAGTTTTTTTCCAGAGCATTTCTTGGGATCGCAATGCTCCATGTCCCACATAGCCACGGGGAAATTGATCGATTGTTCGTTGACTGCTGCAAATTCAATCAGTTATTACAGAATTTAAATTCTGCAAGATGTATCTCGCCTAACCTGCCTTGTTATCTTTATCGTCTCTCTTCCGATAATATTTCTGCTCTTTGCTGAGGACATGTCGAGATCTTCTTTCTAACAATTTGTTTTTGTTCTTACGTCCTGACATTTTTTTCAATAATGATAATGGTATCGTTCATATAACTTTCTTTCTAGAGAGAAAATGTGAAATGTGAAAATTTTTATGTGTACATTACAGAGATAAACCTGTGTGTGCGCGCGCGCGCGCGCGGTGTGTGTGTGTGTGTGTGTGTGACAGAGGACAACCGGCCCACTTGTAATCGCAAAATGCTGCCACGCACTATTGCCCCCTTGCAAGGTGAATGTAAACTACATAGCTTTGACGGTAATATGTCCACTTTTCTGAGGGTAATATCTCTATTTTTTTGAAAATAATACATTTTTAACTCCAGATGATAAATCGATACTTGGTTTATATAATCGTGCTACATTAACAAATTGTGCATCAGAATATTTATCTCTGCAATCTTACATGCGCGTGATTTATTTCACTTAAAAGTATTAACATTAAGGTTATATTATATTTTTACAAATGTGTTAATATTTATATTTTAAATAAGCTATATACATATGAATTAAGTTGTATTTCAAGCATTTTATTTTTATTAAACACATTTTTATAGTTTATTCATTTTACAATAAGATTGGAAACAAGACTATGTTAAATACATTACTTGAAATACGAAGTGCTATTATGGTCTGAATGTTAAGATACATTAAATTATTATACATATTCATTTAAATGAATTAATTTCAGAAATGATAATTGCGTGCCGATATGGTTGTCGGACTTTCAACGCAATCAATAATATCTAATGATATCTAATATCAATCTGAAATATTAATAATCTCCCTAAATTTCCCAAATTTAATCTTAAAAAACTGTAATAAACTTATTGCGAAAAATATTGCCTCGGCCGGGAGTCCAACCCGGATTTTTTGCATTTCGTGCGAGCGTCCTAAGCCTTAGACTACCGAGACCATAGCAATATTCCTCGCAATAACCGATATGTATAGAGAGTTATCGAAGGTTCAACTCCCGGCAATATTTTTCGGAATAAGTTTATTACACTTTTTTAAGATTAAGTTTGGGAAATTTGAGGGAATTATTAATATTTCAGATTGATTACGTTGCGTCCGACAATATTGGTCGCAATTATCATTTCTGAAATTAATTCATTTAAATGAATATATATAATCAACATCTTAACATTCAGACCGTAGTGGGGCTTCGTATTTAAAGTTATTTATTTTATCTGTTATTATTTTCTCATTACAATACTAAAATTTGAAAAGCATATAATGACAAAATTAATTTAAACTTTTTTTGTATAAGTTTGTTTTTTGTTTTGTTTAAGTATAACTTTAAATATTTAACAAATGCAATTATAAGTTTCATTACGACGCAAAAATTAGATGTTTAATAAAATATAGAAATAATATATTTTATTAATAATAACATAAATTGAAAGAAGAGCTGATGAGCTGATTAATTACATGTATGCTTGTAATTATAAATCTTTATATACAAAAATTTAAACAATGTCAAGAGTTTTAACTTGAAATATTTTGTTTATTTACAAAATAATATAATCATGCAATTTCTGCATCTAAAGCTAAAACGTTGCTCTATCGAATAGATATAAATGCTAATTAAAAAAAAAAAGAATACATATGTATTTGAGCTAAAAATATAATATTACTTTCTTTCTATAACTATTGTTTAATGATTACAATAAAAGTATAGTCATATTTTTAACTCAAATTTATACATATTCTATTTTTTAATAAAATTGGCAATTATACCATTCGATAGAGGAAAGTTTTAGCATTAGAAATCTGTATTTTTAATTGCGATACCATGATTTGTAACGTAGTTATGAGTCAGAATGCTCCTTTTTATGGTACTACCTACTTAACCCACGAGAAATTCAGAATAAAAAATCGTAGACATTTTTTTAAAACGAATTTTTAAGGAAAACTTTGAACTTTCACGACAGATAGTCGAAAACTTCGCAATAAATATATTCTGTACATAATTTTGAGTTAACAAAATTTGAAATGAATTTTCTGAACAACTTAATATTATTTAACAGACAATTAATTGCGGATGCATGTTATATGTATATATAAGTGCAATGGAAAAAAAAAATGTTATATGAGATTTGATTAGAAATACTTTAAAAGCAGGATTCGATAAAATAATTGATACGACTTATTTAAAATAAAAAATATAAAATAATTTCTAGAAATTTATTTAAAATATACAATTATGGGAGTCGATAAAATCACTGATACGACTTATTTGGAATAAAAAATAAAAAATATAAAATAGGTTCCACAAACTTATTTAAAATATTAAAAGAAATAGAGCCCAAAATGCATTCATTTATTTAAAATACAGAATAACTTTTATTTCAAATATAAAAATAACTTGTCTTTTATTTTAAATAGATTTTCGAAGGTCATTTTTTATTTAAATAAAATAGATTTTGGAAACTTACTTAAAATATAAAGTAAAAAATATATATTTTAAATAAACGTTTCAAATAGTATTTAAATAACAAATATTTTAATGATTTTGTTTATTTGAATATACGAATATAATATTTCTAAATATAACGTTTCAATTTTTTTTATAACTATAGCTTATAATTGATACTTAATAAGTATTAATCTTTCCCGAACCAGGTAGAAAATCAACACTTATGGAGTTATTTTAAATATTAAATACTAAATAACTGTTTAATTTTTTTTTATTTAAAATGTGTATTTTTAATAAATTTATTTGAAATCGAGCCCTGTTTAAAAGTTATAAACAGTTATAATGGAACATGAAATAAAAAACAATAGATTTTACATTGCGTAAATATGGAAACGTACATTTTATATATGAAAAGATCGAATGTGTTTATCTCGTATGAATATTAACATCTTATTTATTATCTTTAAATTATTCAGTATCATTTCGATCTGTGTGTAAATATATGATATTCGTTCAGCTCTGAGACAACAACTGTACTCAAAAAGATTATATTATAGCTGTTTCTATCGTCGTAATAGTACTGCCATCAAAATGTCAATGTTTTCATTCACATGCAAAAAAAACTTGGCCTTAAGTTTTTTTTATAAATTTTTAATATATTTAAATAGCAATAATTCATTGAACAATTATCGTAGTGAGATGTTTAAAAAAGATGTTTTAAAGCTTCAAATCTCTACTTTCGAAATCGCTGATTGATATTTCAATCGGATCGATCTTTTATGAAGAGTAGGAATATTAGGGCGGTTTTAAGCCTGGTCCTCTGTGGGGCATGCGCGGGGTACTCGTTGGCGTGGGGAAGGTCCCCGGTCGACGGCATCGCTGTTTACATATATTTGCATATTTTGCAATATATGTGTATAGTTCTTATTATATAGTTCTTACAATATTTATAAGCAGGAAATGAATTTAATTTAATTTAATTTAATTTAATTAATTTCAAATCGAATTTTAAGCACCTGCTTCCGATTAGCAATAAAATGTACATTTGCTATTATTATACATAAATATTTGGCTTATACATTATTAAATTCATGATTTTTTATTACATAACTGTTCCATAAATAAATATGCATACTCTTGTAAAGCTATAATATCTTATATATTGCAGAAAAATTACAATTTTTTCTTTGCAGTTATTATTTCTGTTGATTATAAAACTTTGACAATAACATTGAAATCACAATTTTAAAGAAAAAGTGAGTATTATTGAGTTCTAAATGCATAAATATATCTACTAAACTAATAAATCATACAATTAGTATTATCAGTTTTTAACTCTTAATTACTTCAATATTCACAAGGACGCGAACTCCTGTAAGGATGTTGGTCTTTACTATAATAATATCTCGTCGGTGATATTACTTTCTTCTGCAGAGCATCTACTTGTAATATAAACATCGTCATACACCTCGTATATTGGGAAGAAGATTTACACTGACTCCTAGCTTACAAATACCTGGAAATCCCTTGGAAATCATCGTAGAACCTGTGTCTTTTGTAGAAATTGCAATTGGCGACAACCAAGGTAACAATATAATATTGCCTCGTGCAAAGTGGCTTTCATCGAAAAACGTGCGGATATTGAGCGATTTGTGCAATCAATCGCACCTTCATCATTATTGGTACAAGATCTTGTAATAGAAATCGTAAAAATGCGTGATGTGAATGTAGTTCAAATTAACACTGCGCGATGTCTGTATATAAAGCCGTCAATCATATTCAAACTCTTGATGTTCAAAACTCAAACTTGCGTCAAGAATGTATACTGTGAGCTGTGCCAGTATACGCATATAGTCAGTGAAAAATTTAAATATGTTGTAACACTTTTAGGTGAAAATTGTATCATCGATAAATGTGATGCTGTAGATTTTTTGCGTAAAATTTATAATAAAAAATCAAATATAGAGTATGAGTTAATAGTTTATATTTTAGATAATATTATAAACAGTATAAAAAGTAAATGTATTTTATTGCTAATCGGAAGCAGGTATTATTTTATTTTTTATTAATATTATATTATATTGTTATATTTTTATATTTAAATAACGCATTTGTTAAATATGTTTTTATACAAAATGAATCTGAAATACTTTTTTCGATACAGTACGTTTTCAACCATTACACACATCCGTGCGTAACATGCCCCAATCGTACCACTTTTTAAGGTGAGACAAATGGAGCGTGCTCTTAATTGATCCATGGAGTATGCTCTAACGCGACGCGACTATCTAGTCGCCATATTAGTTCCAGTAATGCGAACGTATTAGCGTGTTGAGCATGTTGGAGCGTGCGACGCGAATAAACCTATAAACTCAAGAAATAGAGTAAGCTTTAAAAGTAGAAATTTTAAACTTCAAAACCCTTCTTCTAAATTTAAATTTCGTTTATTTTTAACAAAGATGTACATACAATTTTGGGCAAAATCAAATTTGAAACGAATTTTCCGAACATCTTAACATGTGCTGAGACACTTGTATATATGCACGCACATCAATATCAAATGTTAATGTATAGATCTTTATCTTATCTAGACTTTAGCAGCTAGCTACAGCAAAAGAAAAATTGCGTAAACATATAATACATATAATTATAGACTATGTTTAGCTCATATATGTATAAAATATC
>NW_017305852.1:125008-135703 GCF_001594115.1 Trachymyrmex septentrionalis | reverse complement strand
TAAATTGAATTAATATTTCAGAAATAAATTGAGAGCCGATGAAATTATCGGATTTACACAATCAATCTGAAACAAATAATTCCCCAAAATTCTCCCAAATCTTAAAAAACTGTAATAAATTTATTGCGAAAAATATTGCCTTGGCCGGGAGTCGAACCCGGATCTCTTGCATTCCGTGCGAGTGTCCTAAGCCTTTAGATTACCGAGCCTTTAGCAACATTCTTCGCAATAACCGATATGTATAGAGAGTTACGCATGTATAGGCGAGCGTTTATAAACAATATGATTGGAAACGAGACCGTCTATATTAAAACTTTACAAAGCGCCTTCCCGGTCCGAGTGTTAAGACGTTGAACTATTATCTAATATATATTTTAAATTGAATTAATATTTCAGAAATAAATTGAGAGCCGATGAAATTATCGGATTCACACAATCAATCTGAAACAAATAATCTCCCCAAATTCTCCCAAATCTTAAAAAACTGTAATAAACTTATTGCGAAAAATATTGCCTCGGCCGAGAGTGCTTGGAATACAACATAATTAATATGTATATAACTTATTTAAAATATAAATATTAACACATTTGTAAAAATATAATATAACCTTAATGTTAATACTTTTAAGTGAAATAAACATCACGCGCAATAAGATTGCAGATATGAATATTTCTGATGCACAATTTGTGAATGTAGCACGATTATATGAACCAAGTATCGATTTATCATCTGGAATTGTAAAGTGGACATTATTACCCTCAGAAAAGTGGACGTATTACCCTCAGAAAAGTGGACGTATTATTCTCAGAAAAGTGGATGTATTATTCTCAGAAAAGTGGACGTATTAGCGTCAGATCTATGTAGTTTACATCTACTTCGTCAGGGGACAGTAGTGCGCGGCATTTTGCGGTTAAGATTGGATCGGCATGTCCTCACTCAAGTTTCTCTCTGGTAGGAGCTACAGTTGGAGAAAGTAAGTGCATGTTGGAGTATGTGACGCGACAAACTTCTAGTTTACATCGTGCACTTGATACGGATACTAACTAGTAACTTTCTGTTGAATAATCTTAATTTCGGCGATACGTATAAACATATATATGCTATGTGTATTTAATTCATCATTTTTGATGCATATTGTATCAATTTAGTATATCATTCTTTGAATACACGCTGAAATAAAAATAATTTAGTAGTAAGTTACTAGTTAGTACATGTATCAAGTGCATGATATAAACTAGGCAAATAATAACAATTCACAGGCGCAGAAATCATCTACCTAGTTGTCAGTTGTCAGTTTAGTTTGCTCGAAATCGTAACCGTGTGAATTTTATATTCTCTTTTTTTTGACAGGTAAATATGTATTTTCTTAAATGCTCAAATGCATGAATTGATGACAGGACACTAATATTCGGACGCTATCTCGGATTTATCTAGTTTATCTCTATGGGAGAAAAAGACTCGTGCGTCTTATTCGTGAAAAACTCGAGTATGTAATACTTATGCACATTTCACAAAAAAAAAAGTTATGTCTTCTCTTCTTTTTTTTTCGAATCGCTTGTCATTCCGAGCGTTTCAAGTTTTAACGTACGTCTCTCCTGAGGATAACAATAGGATGTCTCCGTGTATTATCTTATCCTTGTCTAACATTGAGTGAGCAACAAGGATGCAAAATGATATGTGTAGGCTCTCAAGTAGGTTTTCGAATGTATCCTAGGCGATTTTCATTTGGTGACACAAGTTGATATAAGTATCTTTTTATCTTTGCTACTCTCTGAATGTCAAGAAAGATAGAAAGATGTTTGTGTGACTTGTGTAACTAAATAAAAAGCACTCAATATGTTGTCACTTGATTGAAGTTGCACAATCCATTTGCTTGATAGATAAGCTTGTAGCATGATCGATAAACACTTGCTATGGTATAGGTGATATATGCATATATCTACTTTTTATGTTTTCAAGCCAGATAATAAATTTTTTTCCATCTATATGTTCTCCTTGATTTCTCATTATAATTTTTGAGGGAAGAATTTTTTGATCAAAATGCAATCTCTTTCAGCGATCATGTTACATCAAATGAAGCAATGAATCAACTTGTATAAATCATTGGTTTAAATCTTTGTTTTTATCAGCTATCATGAATAGCTCATGGTTTAAGAAATAAATGTTATCTTATTATATTATTACAGATGATAAAAATGAACCAAAACATTTGAGTGCCGAACATTTGAATGTCACAAGAAGGTATAAACGAAATTTCAAGTGCTACAGTTATGTACATGCGAGTACTAGCAGTCTATGGAAAAAAATTTAGATTTAAATACTGGAAGATGTCTGATGTTTGTATACAAGAACGATAAATAATTAGACAAACTGTTACAAGGAAGAATAGAAAGTTGAATTTACGAAGCGTATCATTGCGGGAAATATTATGTCGGGTACTGGGCCTGTCATATCACAAACCATTGCTCATTTGCCAGAGAAGGAACATGGACCTATTCCAACTGTAGATTACTCTAGCATTAGAGACAAGGTATATCAAAATGTTTAATTGTTCTAAATTGTCTGTTCTAAAATGTTGTTTTTACAGTATTTTATAAGAATGTAGATTAATGTGAATTCTAGACTATCTTGGTCAGTCCATCTGAAGATCAGTATGAATTATTGTTGAGAAAACTGAAAGAAAGGATACAGGATGGAGGTAGCGAAACGATTTTTGACATTGGTATCGCTGAAGGTCGGTACTAAAAAAGATATCTTAAAGAAAAAGAAATTATGATTCTTGCTGTGTATATATATATATATATATATATATATATATATATATAAAACTTATCTATGCGATATTTAGATGGATCCGAGGATGGATTAAAAGAGGATGAGTATGAAGCATCGGTTGCCACTTTACAGTCTCTTGCTGCAACATTGGAAGCAGATTGTGTGCTTCTACGTCAGAGTAAAGTGGATCATGGTCTAACAGGACAGTATCTAGTGAGAAGACGTTTAGATCGACAAGATTTCTTAGAGATTAGGTTTTTATTTAATAATGTAATTTTTGGATTGCCACTCGACAGATTATAATTTATAGCTTCAAACGAGTAATTACTATTTATAGAGTTGCTGTGGTCGGTAATGTGGATGCTGGTAAATCAACTCTATTAGGTGTTCTGACTCATGGTGAACTTGACAATGGACGAGGATTGGCGCGTCAAAAATTATTCCGCCACAAGCATGAAGCTGAAACAGGACGTACTAGCTCTGTTGGAAATGACATACTTGGATTTGATAGTGTTGGTGAGTCTTGACTGTAATATTTTATGTAATTATTCTTTTACTGTAATATCATTATATATTCGTAGGTAACGTAGTTAATAAGCCTGAACATGGTTCGTTGGATTGGGTGAAGATTTGTGAAAAATCCTCTAAAGTAATTACATTTATCGATCTCGCTGGTCATGAGAGATATTTAAAGACGACTGTTTTTGGAATGACGGGACATGCTCCAGATTTCGGTAAAACTGTATTGTTATTATATAAGATCCGAAAAAGAAAATACTTAACGAATATATTTCTTTTATTTGATGTCATTTACAATTATACAATTTATAAGAATCCTATGATTTTGATATAAATATTATTCCAGGTATGTTAATGATCGGAGCAAATGCCGGTATTGTAGGAATGACCAAAGAACATTTAGGACTTGCTTTAGCGTTGTCTGTACCGGTATTCGTTGTCGTGACGAAAATCGATATGTGCCCGCCGAATGTTCTACAAGAAAATTTGAAACTGTTAATAAGGATTTTGAAATCTCCTGGTTGCAGGAAAGTCCCGGTTACAGTGAAGACGCCTGATGATGTGGTAGTTAGCGCTACTAATTTTGTCTCAGAACGGTTAGTTCAATATATCAAGAATTCTAAAAAAAAGAAGTAAATAAACTTCATATCTATATTACTATACTAAAATATCCATAAAATATTATAATATTTCATGCAGGTTATGTCCAATATTTCAAGTATCCAACGTGTCCGGCGAAAATCTAAATCTTCTGAAGATGTTTCTCAATTTATTGACTGCGAGAATTACTAGTCATGATGATGAACCTGCTGAGTTTCAAATAGACGATACATATTCTGTACCAGTATGTATATATTATATAAATCTTTTTTCTTTAATGCACAAAAATATTATGATAATAAATTAAAAATTATAGGGAGTTGGTACAGTAGTGTCTGGTACAACTTTAAAAGGCATCATAAAGTTAAATGATACATTGCTATTAGGACCTGATCCATTGGGTCGTTTTACACCTATAACCGTAAAAAGTATCCATCGAAAGAGGATGCCTGTTCGTGAAGTGAGAGGTGGACAAACAGCTAGTTTTGCACTAAAAAAGATTAAACGGTCACACATTCGCAAAGGTATGGTAATGGTCGCACCTGCACTTAATCCACAGGCCTGTTGGGAATTTGAAGGTGAAATTTTGGTGCTGCATCATCCTACAACAATCAGCTCCCGTTATCAAGCAATGGGTAATTATTATAATATGATTATTATTATATTCTTATTATATAAATTAATTTTTTATTATAAAAATTATTACAGTACATTGTGGCAGTATAAGACAAACTGCTTCTATATTGTCTATGTCTCAGGATTGTCTGAGAACGGGTGACAAAGCCTTGGTACACTTTAGATTTATCAAACATCCCGAGTACATAAAACCTGGACAAAGAATGGTGTTTAGAGAGGGTCGTACTAAAGCAGTAGGAAATGTAGTAAAACTTATACCGCATTCAAATAATATAACTACACAAGCATCTAGAATTAGTAAGCCGAATAAAACGTCACAAAGTCGGCAGAATGCAAACGTGCAGGTATATATGCGATACTTTTAATGTGGTAAAATAATCATTGTTTTTAATTTATTATTCTTTTAAATTCAACCATATAAAAACTTTTACTTTCATTAATTTTAATGAGAACCAAAAATGAATAAACATAATCGTTTTTCTTTTTTTAGGTATTGGAATTAACCGAAACTGATTCGATGAATGAAGCTCAAACAGCTAAACAAGAAAATGTACCACAGAAATCTGGATTAAATCAGAATAAAAAAGGTAGAGGTCGAAGAGGACGATCTCATAATGCTATCAACAATATTCAGCCTTTAACAGAGCAGAACCCTCCTGCAAAAGTATAAGAACAGTGTACAAAGAACACATAATTAATGTTCTAACTTTCTGCTACGTATAAAGGTGCGTTCTGAATTATGTATGAAGAATATGAGGTATCATTTTATCTTTCTTTATTCTTCGATGAATAACAAATGATGTATTATGCATTTTGTGCATAATTCGGAATGCATCCTAAGTTTCTAAAAATGTGATCTACGAGATACGAAATTATTGTATTCTAAAACAATTTTTTTTTCTCCTGATATAAAAACTCGTACTTTATAGATTGTGTAAAAATCTATTCTTCGTAAATTTATTAAGATACGTACTATATAAATTTATTACAATATAATTTTTCGTGTCTCAACTATTTTAATCATATTAAAAAGATATTCTTTTAACGTGGCAAAATATAAAATCTCGGTATTTATAAATTGCATTATTTTTATAAAAGGCATATCTTTTTTAAGCCAATACTACATACAAATAAAATCAGGAAATACACAATACATGTCTTCATGTGTATATGGATGTACTATACCATTTACACTTGTACAGAGTATACAAACTTCTTTTATCAACTTAGAATTTGAAGAGAAAACTTGAAATATGGCCAATGTACATTGTACATTGTAATAATATATCTTCTATAATTTTATGAAAAGAATATATAATCTCATTTATGTCATTCATTCTTTTAATATATTTTGGAACTTTAAACAGAGATGTATCATACTGTATTTCAAGTATAAAAAGAAAATTTTCGATTGTATTAAATATTTATTTCCTAATAATTATTCATATATGCTGCAGAGAAAAGATATATATCCTTCATAAATTTAGACATCATTTCTAACTAAACACTTATTTATTATCAATTGTACATGTTGCTAAAATATTGTGATCAGAAATGTGTTAAATAAAACTTTCGTTTAATTACATATAAAATTTTATATGTTTTATTATCTTTTATAAAAATTATTTAATGATTCTCTTGCAATCTGAATACAAGAACCATATATAAAGTTTGGCATAAAATATATGATCTATCATAAATTATTTCTTAAATTTCTTTTTTTTTTCTAATTGTTGCTTTAATTGGTCAGCAATATCTTTCAGCTGTTTGATAAAGTCTTTTGGACTAGAGATAGGGCGGTGTGATCCATTAACCATACCTGCTCTAATTAGTATGTATACTACAAATTGTGCAGTTTGTCTTATTGGTTTGGATTCTGCTAATCTGTTAATCAACTTTTCATTGTTGAACAAGTATCGGAAAAGAACTCTTAGAGGCATCCTTGAAGTTATTTTTCTTTATGCTCACAAATGTGTTCGCGCGTATTTATACTTTCGGTATTTCAAATGTGCATGTATTACGATATTTCAATAGAAGTTCACGCTTCAATCTCAATTGTTTGCGCAAAGTCTCGAGTTTTTGCAATTGTTCCTCCTTACTATATTCTATCCCTGGTAATCTTTTAATCTGAAAAAAAGTTATATGCATGAAAAACGGCAGGATATTTCTGAACACATTCATACGGAAGAATGATGCAGCTTTTACCTGCGATCTCGCAGAGTCTAACTTTTTCTGTAACTCTAGGATTTTGTGGCTAGTATCTTGAGACTCTTTTGCCTTTTGCGAAGTGTCATGTGGATCTTTCTCAATGCTAAAAATTATAACTAGCAGCACTTATCTTACGTTATCAAAAATATATCAAAAATATAAATATTTGCATATCCATATTTGACTAACAATGCAATAGTGTTTCTATCAATTGTACAAAATTGCACAAAACGTTTTTGAAATACTTGAACAAATTTCTCAGAATTTTGATACACAATTTCTAAAAATTCATTCTTGTACTTGACGTAGGTATCAACTCAAAATGTTAGCAATTTTCTGACAGATTGGCAGAAAATTCGATTAGATTCTACTATAATCTGTGTTTACATTAAGCTCAGGATTTATCAATAGAGATTGTTGGCATGTTAGATACATCAATACTCCGATTCTGTAACTCTTAACAACAAGTTCAGTTATCATTATATTATTCATCAAATAAAGAAAGCCATCGATCAAAAGTTGGATGTTTTAAATAATACATTATATATTCTTAAATTAATTTATTCTAAATATGATTGCCAGGTTCGAATCCTGGCCTGAAGTAATATTTTTGAAGTAATATATTTTTATATTAAATTAATTTATTCCAGATATGATTGAAAGCTAATAACTTTTGGTTTTAACAAAATCATTCTGAAACGCTAATAATTCCCCCTAAATTAGATTAGAAAGAAAGAAAGAAACGCACGGAATGCAAAAGATCCGGGTTTGACTCGCGGCCAAGGCAATATTTTTCGCAATAAGTTTTTTACTTTCTTTCAATAAGATTGGAAACAAGACCGTTTATGTTAAATACATTACTGTAAATACGAAGCGCCACTACGGTCTGAATGTAAGATGTTGAACTATTATATATATTCATTTAAATGAATTAATTTCAGAAATGATAATTGCGTGCCGATATGGTTGTCGGACTTTCAACGCAATCAATCTGAGAGAGAAATATTAATAATCCCCCCAAATTTCTCAAATTTAATCTTAAAAAATTGTAATAAACTTATTGCGAAAAATATTGCCTTGGCCGCGAGTCAAACCTGGATCTTTTGCATTCCGTGCGTTTCTTTCTTTCTTTCTAATCTAATTTAGGGGGAATTATTAGCGTTTCAGAATGATTTTGTTGAAACTAAAAGTTATTAGCTTGCAATCATATCTGAAATAAATTAATTTAATATAAGAATATATTGTAGAATATAAGAATATATTGATATATAATGTATTATTTGAAACATCCAACTTTGATCGATTATGGCTTTTTTCATCATATTTGATATATTCACATATATGGTTGTGCTTAAAATTCATAAATCATTATATTGTTGTACAGATATTGGATACATTTCACTTAATGTTCATAATATTCGAGTATATCATCTCATCCTTGTTTAATATTTCATGACAAGAATAAAATGATACTGCAAGTGTTGCGAACGTTAAGTGGGAAGCATTCACTATATATGATAAAAGAGTACAACAAAGAACATAACAATATCGAATTATTAATAAGAATTACAGAATCAAGATACAGATTGATGGTAGAAATCGAACAGGCTTTGCATATACAGGTAATTCGTATGGGTATCTCTCTAACGAGAGATTGGCAGTAGAAACCAAGAGCTGCAATCCTGCTTGATTTTTGCTGTCAATCTGCTTGTATGGCAAGTCAATAGATTTCATCATATTTCTGATGACTATTTATCGACATTATCGAATTATACTGTGTAATCAACATTATATTGTGTGAAATTAAATGCCTTTCTGTCATCAGATAGCAATTTTGCTCAAAATCTGTCTTTAAAGGCCTGACTATTTGGAAATAAGATGGCAAGCGTTTGCAGATTTATGTTCATGTGATATAACTTAAATAAAAACACGACAGCAACACATAAAAAACAATTAAAAAAACATCAATATTTTAGTTAAGAGTCCTCAAAGAAAAACCAGAAAAAATGTCTTTTATAAAAGCCACGTTAAGAAAATTTTGATTCCGATCAGTTTTAGGTTATGTAATTGTATCGGAATTAACGACTGAATGAAAAAGAATGAAATGAATAAGATTATGAAGAATATGTACCTGCGAATAATCTCGTAAATAAGTGGCAATATTTCTATGTCTAGATTGTCGACAGTAAATTGTGTCCTTAGTGAAATATCCTCTGACAATTCTACCGTCTCCATTCTAGGCTATGACGGATGATACCAGACATGTCCCGCATTCGCGCATGCGCGTTGTTTACAGCTTAGCGCACAGTGCTGTAGCCATTAGATTAGGTTAGGGGCTCCGCATAATAAAAGGAACAGAGAACAGAGAATAAGAATTTCAACCTACTAGATATCATGTATTGTGGAATACACAGTTTCTGATAGGTTGAATTCTTATTCTTTGTCCTCTGTTCCTTTGATTGTGCGAAGCCCCTTAAAGTAACGATATGGTGCCGTGTGGACCGCAAAGTCTGCGCGCCAAACTGGACAACAGGAGGTGCGAGGGATCCTAAGAGGAAAATAGAAATGAGGTAAAATATTTTAGGACAGAAAATGAATCGCAATGGAGTCAGGAAAAAAGCCCCAAAAAAGGTATGTGTGTATTCAAAAATTTAGAAGATCTTGATTACACGAAAATATCTTTAAAGATTGGTTGGCAGAGAATAGACAATAAAGCTTGGTGTAAAATTTGTAATATATCGATAAATGATGTCGATATAATTTATCAAGGCATGCCGAATCAGCTTCTCATATAGATAATGTAAATAGTAATAGTGTTAACGTAGAAATTGATACCTCACAATAAGAAGTATGTCTAATTTCTATATATTTATAATTCCATTTCTCTTTGAGGCGACTAAGGACGTCAGTTTCACAAACGGAATAGATATTCTAATGACTGCGCGCATACGCGAGTACGGGGCGTATCTGGCAGTACTATTATGGCCATGGTGGAAGCAGAGAGAAACCTGAGAGAGGACATGCCGGCCCAAAATATATAACCGCAAAATGCTGCCACACACTATTACCCCCTGACAAGTGGATGCAAATTTCATAGCTCTGACGGTAATACGACCACTTCTCTGAGGGTAATACGTCCGCTTTTCTAAGGGTAATATGTCCACATTTCAACTCCAGATGATAAATCGATACTTGGTTCATATAATCGTGCTACATCACAAATTCTGCATCAGAAACATTCATCTCTGCAATCTTACATGCGTGTGATGTTTATTTCGCTTAAAAGTATTAACATTAAGGTTATATTATATTATATTTTTACAAATGTGTTAATATTTATATTTTAAATAAGCTGTATACATATGAATTAAGTTGTATTTCAAGTACTTTATTTTTAATAAACAAATTTTTTATAATTTATTTACTTTATTTGTTTATTTTCTTATTACTAAAATTTGAAAAGCATATAATGACAAAATTAATTTGAACTTTTTTTGTATAAGTACTTTAAATATTTAAAAAATGCAATTATAAGTTTTATTGCGACGCAGAAATTAGGTATTTAATACAATAAGGAAATAATATATTTCGTTAACAATAATATAAATTGAAAGAAGAGCTAATGAACCAAGCTGGTTAATTGTGTTAATGTTTTAATTGTGTTATTATTATAACATAACATGTATTATTGTAATAAATCTTTATACACAAAAATTTAAACAATGTTAAGAGTATCAATTTAAAATATTTTGTTTATTTATAAAACAATATAATGCAATTTCTGCATCTAAAGCTGAAATGTTGCTCTATCGAGTGATATAAATGTCAATTTAAAAAAAAATAGAATATATGCATTTCAGCTAAAAATATAATATTACTTTCCTTCTATAATTATTGCATCAATGAAACTTTACATAATATATCTTGAATATTTAAAGAACTTATACAACAAAGTT
>NW_017305852.1:108756-124908 GCF_001594115.1 Trachymyrmex septentrionalis | reverse complement strand
GTATATATCCATACATCTCCATTAGAGCACAAATAAAAAAATACTGATTTTTAATAAAATTATTTTTTATATACGTTCTAAACCATCGATACATTTTTTAATTTTTGTATTTTATACATATATAAGCTAAACATAGTCTATAATTATATGTATTATATGTACGTTTACGCAATTTTTCTTTTGCTGTAGCTAGCTACAGCAAGATAGAGTATTAACATTTGATGTTGATGTACGTGCGTATACATATACAAGGTGTCTCAGCATATAGTACTAAGCTGTTCAGAAAGTTCGTTTCAAATTTTTTTAGCCCAAAATTGTATATACATCTTTATTAAAAATAAATGAAATTTAAATTTAGAAAAAGGATTTTGAAGTTTGAAATTTTTACTTCCAAGCTTATTATATTTTTCGTGTTTAATTAAGTTTTGTAATTTTGACATATACAAAACTAAGAGTTAAAAAAAATGATAAAATTTTTTCTCACTTTGTAGGTCTGTCACATGCCCAAAATATATTTGCCAAAATTTTCCACTATCTATCGTGAAAATTTGAAGTTTCCACTATAAAATTGTTTTTTTTTAAATATTTCTATAATTTTTTTATTTTAAATAAAAAGAATTAAATAAAAAGAAACAATCTAACTTTGATTGCTCATTACTACGACAAAAATCATCACAATTAAAAAATCAGATCTAAAGCTGAAACATTGCTCTATCGAATGATATAAATGCTAATTAAAAAAAATAGAATATTATATATATGTATTTGAGCTAAAAATATAATATTAATTTTCTTCTATAACTATTGCGCAATGATTACAATGAAAGTATAGTCATATTTTTAATTCAAATTTATACATATTCTATTTTTTAATAAAATTGGCAATTATGTATACTATTCGATAGAGGAAAGTTTTAGCATTAGAAATCTGTATTTTTAATTGTGGTACGATGATTTGTAATGCAGTTATGAGTCGAAATCCTTTTTACACAATCCGTGAGAAATTCAGAACAAAAAATCGTAGAGACACTTTTTAAAAGTAAATTTTTAAGGAATACTTTGATTTTTTGAGCTTTTACGAGAGATAGTCGAAAATTTTTTGCAATAAATATATTCTGTATAAAATTTTGAGTTAATAAAATTTAAATTGAATTTTCTGAACAACTTAATATTATTACAGACAATTAATTGCGGATGCATGTTATATCTATAAGTGCAATGAAAAAAGAAAAAAATGTTATATGAGGTTTCGTTAGAAATGTTTTAAAAGCAAGATTCGGTAAAATAACTGATACGACTTATTTAAAATAAAAAATATGAAATAAATTCTAGAAATTTATTTAAAATATACAATCGTAGGAATCCGTAAAATCACTGATACGACTTATTCGAAATAAAAAATAAAAAATATAAAATAGATTCCAAAAACTTATTTAAAATATTAAATAAGAAATGGATCATAAAAAATTATTTAAAATAAGAAATAGGGCCCGAAAATGCATTTATTTATTTAAAATATAGAATAACTTTTATTTAAAATACAAAAATAACTTATCTTTTATTTTAAATACAATAGGTTTTTAAAGAACATTTTTTTATTTTAAATAAAAAATAGATTTTGAAAACTTACTTAAATTATAAAGTAAGAAATATATTTTTTAAATAAACGCTTCAAATAGTATTTAAATAAAAAATATTTTAATAATTTTGTTTGACTATACGAATATACATTTCTAAATATAACGTTTTAATTTTTTTTATAGCTATAGCTTATAATAATAATATAATTGTTTATTAATGTTTCCACCATTGTGATTACATAACTTCCTTAATTACAATTTAATTACAATTTGATTCTTTATATTTATCAATCATTCTCTTTGTTTATTTCTCTTTCATTCATTCTCTTTCTCTCAACTTTCACCATCCACTCATATCCTCTCCCATCCTCGTTTAATACATCTATTTCATCTTCATTCTCCCCATCCAAACCTACACATACTCTCAGGTGTCTTACTGACTCACTTTCCCATCCACACAATCTACATCTTCTCTCCTCATCCTTCAACCAATACTTATTTCCTTTCGTTTCATTTCCGCACCTCCATCTTGCTACTCTCTGTATTTTCTTTCCCTCGGTCCTATTTTTGTTTCTTCTTATATATTCTGGGATACCTTGTACCCATCTGTATTCCTCACATGACTTTGATTTACTCACTTTAAATCCCCTCTCCTGTTCGTCTACCTCCGTATCTCTGTCTTTCATCCTGGTCCACTTGTCCTCTCCTTCTTCCTGTAGTGCTTCTTCACTTCTACCACACCTCCACAAATAGTTCCGCCTCTCTATACTTTCCTTTGTCCAATCTTTTTCCTCCCTCTCTTTCTCCTCTCTTCTTCTTTCTTTAATACATCTCTGTCCTATTTCTCCTACTTTTCCACACTCCATTTTGTCCTCAAACCACCCTGCTCTCTTGCCTGCTTCAATTCTTATTTTCTCTCTTTTCAATTCTTCTCTTACTACATATCCCGGTGTTGTTCCATCCAACTTTAATATCCATCTTAAATATTTCTCTTGCAGCTTCTCTACTTCCTTCCATTCTTTATACCCCCATATCTCCACCCCATATAAAAGTATCCCCTTCACTATGCTATCGAATAACTTCACTCTCCATCTTATGTCCCCCTTAAACTTTCTCTCCCCAAAGCTCCATATCCACCCCATTGCTATCCTGGCTTTCCTTACCCTCTCTCTTATATGTCCATCCTCCTTATTATTACTTTTCATAATATATCCTAGATATTTAATTTCCTTCACTTCTTCTATTTTTTTCCCCCCCCACCACCAGCTTCCTACTTTCTTTCTTCCTCCATCATTTTGGAATACCACAACTTTCGACTTTTCCGTACTTAATTCTAGCTTCTTTCTCTCCAAATATCCTTTCAGCATCCTCAACATCACTCTCATCTGTCCTTCCTCTTCCGCTACCATTACAATATCATCCGCGTATTCCAGTGTCCATACTTTACTATTCCCTACTTTTACTCCGCCTGGCCCTTTTTCCATTTCCTCTTCAATATCGGCAATATATATATTAAATAACGTTGGGCTAAGCGGACACCCTTGCCTCACTCCTTTCTTCACCCTAAATTCTTCTGTTTCTTCATCCCCTATCCTTACTCTGCATCTCGTATCCTCATAAATCTCCCTCACCCTATCTATTATACTTTCTGTAATTCCTCTTTTCTTCATCATATCCCATAGTACTGCTCTATCTATATTATCAAACGCTGCTTTTAGATCTGCAAAAAACACCCATAACTTCTTTTTATCCTTTATCCTTCTTCCTATTAAATATTTTAGTATCTTTATATTCTCTATTGTGCTTCTTCCCTTTCTAAAACCTGCTTGTGATCTTCCCCACCCATTCTTATCATCTAATTCTTCAACGATTCTCTTGTTTAATATATTCGTATATATTTTATAAGATGTACACATTAAAGTCACTCCTCTGTAGTTTTTTACGTCTTTCTTCTCTCCTCTCTTCCATATAGGTACTACCATTCCTATCCTCCATTCCTCTGGTATACCTTCTCCACTCCATACTTTCTTTATTACTTCTCCTAACTTCTTCCACACTTTTTCCCCCCCACTTATCCATACCTCGTTTTTTAACTCATCTATTCCTGCTGCTTTACCTTTCTTTAACCTTTTTATTTCATCGAAGACCTTTTCCATCTCTAACTCCTCGTCTCCTCTTCTATCTCTCTCTATTTTCTTTTCAGCAATTGCTATCTGCTTATCTCCTCCTAACGTTTCCATGAAGAATTTCTCCCACTTTTCCATTGTTATTTCTTTACTTATTTCCTGCCTTCTTTTCCTATTCTTGTTTATAAAATTCCATGCCTGTTTTTCAGTCCTTATTTTTTCTACTTCCTTCTCTTCCCTTTTCATATATTCTTTCTTCTTCCTCTCACATAATTCCCTGTAATCTTTCCTTTTCTTTATGTATTCTCTATACTTTCCTTCCTCTTGACCTTTTCTATACTCTCTTCTAGCTTTATGCGCTTTTCTCTTTTCCACTTTACATTCTCTGTCCCACCACGGCACCCATCCTAACCCTCTTTTCTTTGTTTTTTCTTTCCTTGACATTGCTTTCTTAATTTCTTCCTGTAGCTCCTTCCATTCTTTTCCTCCTTCCGTTTCCTTCCATCTGACCTTTTGTATATTTTCTCTATACTTTTTTTCTCCCTCTTCTGTCCAATCCTGCACTTGCCCTCCCACACTACTCTCCTCTATTTCCTCTTTCTTCCATTTATTTTTTATTATTACTTCTATTGGTTGGTGATCTGACTCTATTCTATCCCCTACCTTCAATTCTTTTATCCTCTCCCATGCACTCCAATTTACAATCCCGTAATCTATCACAGTTTTTCTATCGTCTTTTTCATATGTCCACTCTCCCATTTCATCTCCTCTTTTTTGGCCATTCATTATTATCCAGCCTCTCTCCTCTACCATTTTTAACATCTCTCTTCCTTCCCCATTTATCTTCTTATCTTTCGAGTTTCTTTTTACTACCTCATTTACTATCTCACTTTCCTCCCATCCTCCTTCTATTCCTATCCTCGCGTTAAAATCCCCTAATATGATCATATTTTCCTCCTCATCTTCTTTTACCTCCTTCTTTATATTTTCTAATGTCTCTTTCCTTCCTTCTCTATTATATACATTAATAATTCTCCATATCACTCCTCCTGTCTCAATCCTTCTTTCTTGTATCCCCTCTTCTTCCTCTCTTTCTCCTATAATTTCTACTAACTCTTTTCTTATCCCCGTGATTATTCCTCCCATTGCTCTTCCTTTTCTATGTTTACGTTCTGCTTCCTGGCATTTCCAATTCCACCCTTCTGGTAATTTTGCTTTCAAATCTTCCCATTCCTTCTTCTCTATCCACGTTTCCATCAATCCAATTACATCAAATCCTCTTATGTACTCCCAAAAATCTGCTTTTTTGTTTTTTACTCCTGCCACGTTCCATCCTACTATCTTAATCTCTTCCACTTCTCTCTCACCTCTTACTTTCCCTTCCCCCTTTTTCTTACTTCTGTTATTTCTATTTCTTTCTTTTCTTCTATTCACTTCATTCCTTCTTTCCCTCTCCCATCTCTCCTGTTTTCCATACACTCTCGTACTCTCTCCACCACATTCACACTTCTTTCTTTCTCTACTACATTCGTTCTTTCTTCTCTCTCTACTGACATCTTCTTTCATTCTTTCCATATTACATACATTCTTCTTTCTCTCTCCATCCACCCCTTTCTTTCGATCCTCATTCATCCATATTTTCATCTCTATCTCCCCTCCCTCTCCCCCCCTGCCCCCCTTGAAACCCCTTTCTCATCTCCTGTCTCTCCTCATCCCATTCATACATTGTTCCATCTACCAAACATTTTCCCGTTCTTACATTTACTCTTTTCCCTTTCGCACTCTCCGCTTTCGCCCACTTTCTAATATTTCTCTGAATTTTATCATCTTCGCTTGTCAGGTCATCGCGCGCGTGCGCGTCTACATATATTCTCGACCCTTTTAGCTTACTTCTATTCTTCATTACTTCTCTTTTACTATCGTAACTACTCATTTTAACTAAAATTACCTTAGCTCCCCCTCTCCCTATATTAAACGCGTCTACTATTTCTGATTCTACCTCCCCCCCTCCCGTATTTCTAACTACTTCTTTCGCGATTTTTAGAGCACTATCTTCCGTATTCCCCACCCCCCTAATTACAATATTCGCTTTCTTCTCTCTTCTCTCCATCTGATTTATTCTTCTTTTCAGTTCTTCGTTTTCTTCTTTCCATTTCTTCTCTTTTTCTTCAAATTCTTCTTTCATTTTTCTAAAATTCTCTTTTAATTCTTCTTTAAATTTCTCATTATCTTCCTTCCATTTCTTCCTAAACTTATCATTCTCTTCTCCTATCACTTTTCTTATTATATTTTCCAGATCCTCTACCTTTACATCCGACATTTTAATTATTTTGGCGGTCTCCTTCTTCTTCTTTGTATTTCTTTGCGTTTCTTTCTCAGCCTGACTTTCTTCTCTCGCGCGCTTCGCTTTCCACCTCTCAAATGAGTCTAGCACCGACGACGCGCTGCTTGTACTTTGCCTTCTTTCCCTCAGTAAACTCTCGGCTTTCGTCGGCCTCCCTCGGCGCTGGTAGCTGTTCCCACTTACGGTGCTTTTCTCGTCCACGCTTTCTTTCTCCGTCACTCTCTCTTCTTTCTCGTACTCTCCGCCCGCCCTCCCCGCTACTGTCCAGTGTTTTCCCCACACCCACTCTCTTGTTCGGCTGAGACTTCCACTATCCGTACTCCCTTCCACAGACTTTTCCTCCTCCTCTTCTCCTTTCATACGTCTGTTCACTCTAGTGTCGGTGCGCGCGCCTTGTATTCGCTTATCGACGCGATGACGTCGTACGCACGTCACTTCCCTTCCACGTGTTTCTCTCCTGTGTTTTACTCCTTCTCTGTCCCCGTGTTTCGGCGCTTTTTGAGGTTAGGTCCGCTGTCACCCTTCCTTCTTCTCCTTTTGCTCCTTTCTGGTGAGAAAACTGTGGCTATCTTTTGCTTGCCTTTCACCCGGATCTATACAAACAAACTCCCTCTCACGGGAGTAGATTACGCAGAATCAGATTCTCCAATTTTACTTCTCCTTATAGAATAAATTTCTTTGCTTTTGCCTGTACTCACCCATAACCGGAAGTCCCTAGCTATAGCTTATAATTGATACTTAATATTAACCTTTTGCGAACCAGGTGGAAAATCAACACTTTTATGGAGTTATTTTAAATAATAAATACTAAATAACTGTTTAATTTTTTTTTTACTTAAAATATGTATTTTAAATATTTTTATTTGAAATCGAGCCCTGTTTAAAAGTTATAAACGGTTGTAATGGAATATGAAATAGAAAATAATAGATTTTACATTGCACAAAATATGGAAACGTACATTTCATGTATGGAAAGATCGAATGTGTTTATTCCGTGTGAATATTACATCTTACTTACTATCTTTAAATCATTCGGTATCATTTCGATCTGTGTGTAAATATAAGGTGTAGTAAAAAGAAATCTATTATTTTTGCATTAAATTGAAGGCTTTATTTAGCATAGTTAGAATGATCCGATTTAGGTCAAATATGCACCATTTTGTTCGATAACTTGTTGCCATTTTGAAAGTAATTTCATTATGCCTCTCTCATAGAAACCCTCGTCCCTATTGGCAAAAAACTGGGACAGTCGATTTTCACAAGCTTCTCTTGAGGCGAATTTTTCACCAGCAAAATCATTCGCCATAGACAGGAACAGGTGGTAATCACTTGGTGCCAGGTCCGGACTATAAGGTGGATGCATAAGAACCTCCCAACCAAGCTCCCGGAGCTTCTGGCGAGTCACTATCGATGTGTGTGGCCTGGCGTTGTCTTGATGGAACACAATTCCTCTCCTATTGGCCAAAGCTGGCCGCTTCTGGGCGATTGCTTCTTTCAGACGGTCCAATTGTTGACAGTACAGGTCCGAATTAAGAGTTTGGCCATAGGGGAGCAGCTCATAGTAGATGATTCCCTGCCAATCCCACCAAACACACAGCAAAACCTTCCTGATCGTCAATCCTGGCTTGGCCACCGTTTGCGCCGGCTCATCGCGATTCGACCACGACCGTTTTCGCTTGACGTTGTCGTAAGTGACCCACTTTTCATCACCAGTAACCATTCGCTTCAGAAATGGGTCGATTTTGTTGCGATTCAGCAGCGATTCGCAGATGGAAATTCGGTCCATGAGGTTTTTTTGCGTTAACTCGTGTGGCACCCATACATCGAGCTTCTTTTTGTATCCAGCCTTATTTAAATGGTTCCAAACGGTTTTTTGTGCAATGTTTAGCTCCTGGGCAATCGAAACAGTGCTTACATGACGGTCGGACTCGACGATTTCCATTATTTTATCGACATTTTCGACAATTGGCCTTCCAGAGCGTGGTGCATCTTTGACATCAAAATTACCGGAACGGAATCGACGAAACCAAAATTGCGCGATATTGACTGTTAC
The DNA here is from genome assembly GCF_001594115.1 of Trachymyrmex septentrionalis. Taxonomy (NCBI): domain Eukaryota; kingdom Metazoa; phylum Arthropoda; class Insecta; order Hymenoptera; family Formicidae; genus Trachymyrmex; species Trachymyrmex septentrionalis. Next base: position 116,805 of record NW_017305852.1, on the reverse strand, counting down.
AATATCAGGACCATAAACACTATTCACATTTTCAGCCGCTTGGCTTGCATTTTCGCCTTTATCGAAGAAAAACTGTAAAATATGGCGTATTTTCTCTTTGTTGGTGTCCATCTTTGACACGCGCTCAAACAATACTGACTCAAGCAATCACAAAATTGTCTGAGAAGTTTTTTTTAGTACGAAATCTTATCTTTCTAACGCCATTTGGCGTAACCCGATCGCACTTATACAACGCGAGATACAGATTATTAGCCATCTATTAGAAAAATAATAGATTTCTTTTTACTATACCTTATACTAAAGGGTGTTCCAAAATTAACGCAAGATTTGAATTAAATAGAAAACACAGTTTTTAGTCTTTTGATTGTTATTTTTTTATTGAATCATAAAGTAGGATAGGGTAGTCATAGGATAGGGTTATTTGTGGAATAACACATCGGGCAAATGGCCTCCACGGTTTGCATGTACATACGCACTCGTTTGTCGAAATTTTCCATGACCATTTTGCATAAATGTGGCTGAATTTCGTTGATGCAGCGTTGAATCTCCTCCTTTAATGCACGGGTGGTTGTGGGCTTGTTGACATAGACCTGTGATTTCAAATAACCCCATAAAAAGAAATCTAATGGTGTTAAATCACACGATCTAGGGGGCCAATTCTGAGGCCATCAAGGTGAAAATGTGCTTCATCGCTTAGGATGATTTTGCTCGAAAAATATTGTTCAATAATGAACGCACGTTGTTCTATCGTGTAACGCTCCATTTTCACTAACCCTAAACTGTCAGCTGTTAAATTGTTTTTTTTTTGGGTTGCCAACACTTTACTGCACAAATGGCGGCAAATTCAAATCTTGCGTTAATTTTGGGACACTCTTTATATGATATTCGTTCAGCTTTAAGACAACAACTGCACTCAAAAAAATTATATTATAGCTGATTCTATCATCGTAAAATAGTAACTGCTGTCAAAATGTCAATGTTTTTTCACTTACAAGCAAAAAAAACCTGGCCACTAAGTTTTTTCACAAATTTTTAATATATTCAAATAGCAATAATTCATTGAAAAATCATCGTAGCGAGATATTTAAAAAAGATGTTTTAAAGCTTTAAATCTCTACTTACGAAATCGCTGATTGATATTTCAATCGGACTGATCTTTTATGAAGAGTAGGGATATTAGGGCGGTTCTAAGGGCAGCGCCCTTAGAAAGGGAGAAGGTCCCCGGTCAGCGGCATCGCTGTTTATATAAACATAGGACAATGGATTACGTAAATATGATACGCGTAATGACATTCCACTATTCGTTCCGAATTTTTTTCGTTATTCGCTGTCACCGATGCTCGCCGCCCTCCTCAAAAATGCATCGGTAACAAAGGCTTGCATACATTTACCGCATATACTTACTATCTCTCTTCCTCTGAAGCCTATGGCACACACAAAAACGTAGGGTCGTAAAAAAAAAACGTAAGCAGTAAAGAAATCGTAGAAGATTGGATTCGCTATTGGCCTTACGGTCTCTACCGTGATTGGGTTCGCTTACTGATTACGTCTTACGGCCTTACGTTTTTGTATGTGCCTGGCTTTATGTTTCGTCATCTTTCCCGCCGCGTTGTCATTCCCGTTATATCTTCTTCTCGCACGCAAAAATATTTTATCATACGTTTTTTAATGATTTAAATAGAGAGGACGCTTCATACTGTCATGATCGTCTGTTGCAAATCGTCTGTTGAACGCGAAGATATTGGTGGCCCGCGGAATATGATAGTGCTGCGATAATAAGAAAGGAATGAATAATGTCATACATCCATATATATAATTTAAATATGCGTTTACTTTTATATAGAACGTAATTTTACAATATATAGTTCTTGCAATATTTATAAACAGGAACTTAATTTAATTTAATTTAATTAATTTTAAATTGTGAATTTTAAACACCTGCTTCCGATTAGCAATAAAGTGTAAGTAGGATAAAAATAGGGACTTTAACTCACTATGTGTGTGTGTGTTAATGTGTATACGTATGTGATGTGTAGGTGTGCGTGCATGCGTGCGTGCGTCGTGTGTGAAGGAGTCAGGGAGGAAGAAGTATCTCACAGTTGGGAAGAGGGAAGCGGGTCATCGGGATTCGCGGTAGAGGGAAAAGTTTTTCTTCTCTCTCTCACCAGTTATGTTCTCTCTTTAACCTATTGTCCTCCCGCCCGTTGCGATTGTGCATTTATCTTAGTATTCGCACTCTCTCTCCACGTTCTTTTTTCTTCTTTCACACACGATTTTATTAAATAGATATTTGTTTTTACGATTTTTTAAATAATATAACTCAGCAATAATTTTAATTTAGCAACTGATAATATGTTTTGTAATACAAATGGTCAAGCATGCTTTCTTATCAAGTAATTCAGTATGGTGGTATGAAGAAGAAATGATTGAGAGACAAAGGATTGAATAATTTTAAACAAAGAGTAATATAATTTTAATATTTATTTATTTATTGTATAATTCTCAATTTTCATATAATGCATGGCATATCATAAGAATTTCTATCATAAATCTTGCTCAAAATATTTACCGCATCAAATTTATTTATAATACAATTTTGACGTAAATAAGTCATAAAATATTTGAATTTATCGCTTATATTATATTATTCGTACAATGACATAGATCGGACACGTATTCAACGCATCGTTCAGGTTCAAGCATAAAAAGTATAATATAATCGATGGTTTCATATACAACACTTAATGATAATTTTACATTGTGCACATTGTGTATTTTGATAAATTCAATCACAAAATCTTGAATCGCTATGACGATGGAGTATTCGACTGCACCAATCGCTCGATATCCATTCCTTTATTGATGAATACCGTCCACGTAGCATATGGCAGAATGATGCGGTTACCTCGACGATCGCGATTTCCACGTGGGACATAGATTCCACGACTATTCCAATATCCAAATATTTGCAAGCTGTAGGTGTTAATGTGTATTTTCTTCTTAAGATATAATATAGCGAGAAAATGTGCTATAATAAAAAAGACGAATATAAGTAAGCGAGATGTAGAAAGAAAATATATAAAAAATTAAAAGAGTATAAAATTGTAATATTTAATTGCGTGATTCTTTTTGCTGAATCAGAACGTAATAGTTTACATTTTCTTGCATTTTTGAAGAAAGTGGTAACGACTGTAATGAGAATCTGCTCTACATTGTACGAGCTTCACCGGTGTCCACTGAGCGACTGATATAATAATATGGCCATGTCTCTTTTAAATACTAAATCCCTCAATCAATATTCGAAAGTTTCACATTCCATAGATATCAGAGCATTTGAAGTGAGCAGACCGACTGAATCAGTAATATCATCATATGTATCTTTAATAAGTGCTCCCTATTTCACATTTTTCAGCGGAATATTCAATTTATTATTAAAATAAATTATTTTAGCATCAAAAGTTATTTCCAATTCGTATTTGTCAGCTGAATACTTCAATATAAACATCATTATTATCAACAAAAGAAAGATCATATTTTATAACACAAAAGTAATATATATTCTTCAGTTCTATGTTCATATGTGATAGAGCTTCAGTACCTTTCATCGCTAATACCATGAATCGTACAATAACACATATGAAGATTTGAATTTACACAATCATTATAATTTGAATTACACGCATTGATATCTTCACATACGAGTATCTGCCCTCTCCCATGTTTGGCACCTCATGTATCGTTGCGAGTAAGCTTTCGTTGTTCCGAAATCCAAATTCTCTATCACGAAGTAAATGCATCATCGCAGTAAATGCGAACAATATTGTTTATTTGTACTCATTTTGTACAGAATAGTGGAAACTCATAATTCTCGATTAAAGTGTGGTGATTGCAGTGGAAGCTAAGAGACTGATGCATTAGAGTTCTCTTTATACATGTTTTCTCTTCCACTTTTTTTCAGTGTATCCAATTTAGAATTTTACTTAACTTTGGAAATATGAGAGTTAATTTTTTCAATGTAACTGCCGTTAAAACCTACATTAAAATAAATGCAATGATACATGTACTAACAATGCACTTTGACCATATAAAATCTTTTCATGTAATGGGATCGGCTTCAACGACAATAAAGTCTCTCTGTTCTCATTATCTTTTTTCAAAAATGAGTTTTAAGCAATGTATTCAATCTAGAATTTTACTTAAAAAATATGCAAGTTAATTTTTAATGTAATTGTCATTAAGCCTGATGCACAACGACACATGTACTTTAATGTACTAAGAATGCACTTTAATGATATCGAACTTTTTTTATCTAAGAGATTGACGCCAACAACAATAAAGTATGTCTGTTCTCCCCTCCCCTCCTTCCATAAAAATAATGCATCCATCATCAATATCCCATTTTGCCAAAAATGTGGAATTTACATATCTCTAATTTTTTTCTTCGAGTTTTATTCAAGATGGAATACGAAGATGTAGTAAAAATAGAAGCAGAATATGAAGCTCAAAAAGAATTAGAAATTGATTTAGAAGATTCAGAAGATGAATATATAATTGAAAAAGAATCAGAATCAGATTATGGTATTGCGGACTCATGTTATGAAAGCGACAGTGACATTGTTAGTCATACTGAAGTAACAAGAACAATCGTTCGATAACGCGAGCTGAAACCAATACTTTGGATGAAACAAATAAGATGTGCGTCATATACTTTTATATACTTCAAACCATTCTTCAGATCGTGACGTTTGCTCATCGTGCATAAGAATGCATGATTTATTTTTACGTCTTCACACTGTTCGACAACATGTTATTAATCAATATATACTATATATATTGCAACCGCACTCACGAGTGTGGCGCAACTTCATCGTGCATTCACAGCTACGATTTTCTTATACAATCGGGTTACGGGTGACTTTAAATAAAACGCGATAAGATTACGTCTTCATGCAGCCATTCTTAAGAACAACACACAATTGCAAAACAATAGTTGGGCGCCAGGCACGAGTGAGCGTGCTACTCTTTCTCGAAATTACGCGATACTTTCTCTATGCAAAATTCTAACGAGCTGAACGTCGACGAGCTCTCAACCGGTAGCTCAGCCTCGGAAATGGCAGAGGGGACGGTTCGTGGTCGAGCATAGAAGATCGTTTGGAGAAGCGAATAGTGACGACAATAAAGCACATAAGAATTAATAATAGCAAGAATAACAAGTGTATTTAATAAGTCTCCAACTTTCGTTTACATCTCCCGGCAAGATCGTGGCGATAAGATCTGATCAGACGCGATAGCTGCTTCGCACAGGCCCCAAAATGTTTTACGCGGTGCGTACCAATTTCGTTAGAATTCTGCGGCACGAGCTCACGCCACGCAAGGATACTTTCGCGAATTATGCGAACAATAATTCGCCGCTTCATCCCGGCGATAGAATTTGATAAGGGCTGTAATGTAAACACGACGTGACCTCGTGCGCTCTCGCGGGGGTTCGCAACGCTCGACCGAAGGTTAGAGAAGGACAGAATACAGGGTTGGCCATATTCGACGGAAAGATGTTTTTTTGTTTTAATCATGGGAAAAAAAACACATTTTTTGCTTTTCATTGTAAAAGCCATTTAATATGGTTCAAGGAGATTTGTGTACATTATTTGTTGAATATGATATCTTTAAATAATCGCCTTGAGCCTGCATGGCGAGTAGTGCCCGTTTTGCAGCGTTTTCCATCGTTTTGAACAATGTTTCGGCCGATATGGCGGCTATTTCCTGTCGGATGTTGGTCTTAAGTTCGTCTAGGGTCCTTGGCTTGTTGACATAAACCTTTGATTTCAAATAGCCCCACAGAAAGAAGTCTGGAGCCGTTAAATCTGGTGAACGCGGTGGCCATTCAAAATCACCATTTTTTGACATCAAACGTCCAGGGAACAATTGTTTCAAAAAATTGATAGTGGCTCGAGCTGTGTGTGGTGGAGCGCCATCTTGTTGAAACCAGAAGTGCTCCATACCATTATCATGAACAATTGGCATCAAAAAATCACTTATCATATCACGATAACGCTCCTGATTGACGATAACCGTTTCGCCAGCTTCATCTTCGAAAAAGAACGGGCCAATGATCATATCAGCACAAATCCCGCACCAAACAGTCACTTTCTAGGCATAAAGAGGTACCTCGTGAATGATTTGAGGATTTTCAGTACCATAGAACCGAAAATTTTGTTTGTTTACGGTTCCGGTTAACGTGAAATGAGCTTCATCGCTCATGATGATTTTTTGCCAAAAATTTTCGTCAGTTTCAGCCATTTCGATTACACGTTGGGTCCATTCCAATCGACGTGGCTTATCGACAGGTAACAGTTTTTGCGTCACTTGAACTTTGTATGGGAACAAATGCAAATCATGATGCAATATGCGACGTAAAGTGGTTCGTTTTATGCCCAACTGCTCAGATCGACGTGTTTGAGATGTTGTTGGAGACCTCTGAACACTGGCCTGTACGAGTGCGATATTATCATCCGATCGCCTTGGTCGCACTTTATTTGGACGCTTGGGATTAGTGAGTGCCTCACCAGTTGAAAATCTTTCATACAAACGATACAATGTGTTCGCGGAAGGCGCACTTTTCACTTTATTTATTTTTCTCCATGCACGTTGAGTTTTAACAATTGACTTGTTTTGTTGAATGTAAATTTCAACAATCTGAGAGCGTTCGCGTGGCGTGTACTGTTCCATGGCACAAATTTCCTTCGACTGACGCTTCAAACGCGCTACGTCGTTACTCGATCTAACATCTCTGTCAAAAGTTACAGTGTTGCCACATCTTTCCGTCGAATATGGCCAACCCTGTACACATAAATTTGACGCTACGCTATCTCGATATGATAGAATATGCGCAACTATTAATTACTATAACACATTATCATTAATTACTATGATACAGAGTGCCGATACTCTAAGAGACATGCAGATCTTACAAGATTCCGAAACGACCACATACACGCCAATATTACAGCACGGAACTTCGACATGATACGATACAAGAATGTGACATGCGATAAAAGCTTACGATAAATGACGAGGCTATGGCCTTGGCGGATGCAATAGAATTTCCCTGATTATGAGTGATCGTCCCGGGAGGCGACACAATTACTCGAATTCCACGGAAATCTCATGCATGGCAATGTCACGTGCTTCACTACAATATACCCGATCAGATTGCGCCAAGATTAGGCCTCCCGGATTCGGCAACTAGCGACTTTATAATTAACAACGTTCGTCTCATCGTGACCTTCAGCAGTGGTTCATCATAATTTCCTCGATTGGCTCGTCGTTCTTTCCGCCTGAGTCCTTCCAAAGTCCGCTCGCTATCTGGGCCACAGCACAAGTGTTGGGCGCTGATCCTCCCGAGGGCACGCAGGGCTCGTTATCCCCGCGAGGGGGCCTTATCGTACCTTATTAGCACGTGATTCCGCGGCTCTGCTAATCGCGGGAGTCGCGTCATGCTCGTGTCGCATGTCCTGGCGCGCGAAATTTGAGGGACCGCAGGATTTTTTCGGGCCGTCTCGTGGCCTCGAGGGGCCTTCTCGGGGCTCTCGCCGTCCTTGGAGCATAGAGTGGCCACCCCTATCCTGCCATTCCAATCCTCGTTCCGCCTTGTGCCTGGAAGATGATGCGATAAAAGGTGTCTTGCGATAGCATAAAGGGCGAAATAATGAACGATATCACCTGCGTGCAATCCGGGGGACAGGGTGTCGTGCGCTCCGGCAAATTCGTCAGCAGCGATCGTTACTCAACTTCCAGTCTTGGCCGTCTTCCTTCTTCTCTCTTCACGGTCCAGAGAGGTGGCGTCAATCTTCCAAGATCGTGGGGGTCGCCAGTTTCTATAACTCTCGGTACGGAAATGCACAAAAAAAGAAACGAAAACGGTAACGCGAAACGCGTGAAACCCGCAAATAACATCGCGAAAAAGCGCAGATGCGTCCACCCCCTAAAATGTGGAAAGACTCAGGACGCTAAACTGCACTATTCGGCCGGGTCGTGCGACCCTTGTGACGG
>NW_017305852.1:99097-108656 GCF_001594115.1 Trachymyrmex septentrionalis | reverse complement strand
ACACACACACACACACACACACACACACACACACACACACACACACATTTATATATATATTGTATATATATGTATATGACGGTATGTATTGTAAGGAGTGCCGAGATTCACTGTATCAAAATGTTATCATGCAATCTATGTCCTATTTGCACAATGTGAAAGACATTTAACGCAACTGTGCAAAAATTATACTTTTTAATGAATGTGTGAAAATTATATTTTAGTGACTGTGAAAAATAGTACATTTTAATATGAATCAAAAGGAGCGTGATTTGGTGGCACAAGCCGCTCGATTGAATACTTGAGAAGAATACGTCGCGTAGGAACAGCGTTGCGATAATTTCATCAAATCGCTGGAAGAACAGAGTCGTGTTAAACTCCCGCGATTATCGATTGATATTACACAATCGTTGATCGCTCGTGTCGCGCGGCTTGAAAGTTTGAAGGATTCGATGTATAAACGTTTTTGTGCAAGTAGGTGCTGCGTATAACGCGGGACTCCGATGGCGTGAAATCAATACAGTATTCGAAAGCCATATACTAACCGGTGCCGTGATAACTCTGGACACATCGAGTTTCGCCAATTCCTCGAAGCTGCGAGAGAAATAGTGCCGGAATGTGTGCGAGACGTTATACAGAAATATATAATTATTAAGAATAAGTATTAAGATAAACACCGCGTTTAATGGCGAATTCATATCAGATGATAAACGCGCGAATAAAAGTATTAATACGAAAAATTATGAATTCTTCCGTTCATCTAATTTAGAAGAGTGATACGAGTTGCGCGTCATAGAGCCTATTCTGACATCGCTGGAAGAATTTTAGGAGCGCGATAGCGGATGGATGCTGTCACGTATCCGTGAATGTGAACAAGTTCAATCCGTTATACGCAGGATGCCACATCGAACTCCCACGAGAAATTAAAATGAAGAGAGCGACAATCAACGTGCAATCTCTAGGCAACGCATGTTTCGCATGGATGATGGTAGCCGCTCTACACCTGGCTAAAAAGAATACGGAGCGAGAGTCATTAAATCCACATTATTCTACAGTGCTAAATCTCACAGGCATCCAGTTTCCAATGACGTTGAGTCAAATTAAAAGATTTGAAAGTCTCAACGACATCTCCATCAATGTTTACATCATCGAGAAGCAAAAAGAAATTCTTCCATTACTCATCGAGTATTCACCATTGGCTCACCGATCGAAAGAGGGGCAAACACGTCAATCTCTTGTGCAGGATCCATGCAACGATAATACAGGGCATGGATAAAGGATCTGTCCCGCCTTGTGAGATCGCAAATTACAGTAACAAAGAATAGAATATATTATATTTCTGTGATAGGTTTGTATACATTTAAAAAAGAAAAAATTTATAAATATTTTCAGCAACATTTTTTAAAAATAATAATAAACATTTGTGTTATTTTTCAGATGCTTGCACTATTTTCATACAAGTACGAAATTGGAGATCCATGCAATAGACTGTGGAAAATTTAACAACTGTGTGATCCGGCTGTCCAGTGAGGACAACGAGTGGTTGAGTTTCAGCAATCACTGCAGGAAGGAACGCGCCCCGTTCATGGTTCGGTCTACGCCAATCTAGAATGTACCCTAGAAAGGATGAAGATAGACATGGAAACATCCAGCTATATATATTAGCAACATCGGGTATTTAGCTTAGCATATTATGTCCATTGCTCTACGACAACTCATTGTGTATTGGTTTCATCGTGGTAACGATTGCGTCGCATGGTTCACCGAAGAACTTAGCAATTTGCGCATTAGTGTAGAGTCTATACTTTCGGCCAATGTACCCATGGCAGATTTTACGCGAGATGATTGGCAATTTAACAGCGCCACGCTGTCATGTGTGAAAAACCGTTCGCGCCGGATGACACGCGGATACGCGATCATTGCTACTTGACTGGGCGATACAGAGGCCCCGTGTCAAAAATTCAAATTGTAACTTGAATTATAAAGATTCATATTGCATTCCCGTAGTTTTTCCTAATTTATCGGGATACGATGCACATTTTATTATCAAAGATATAGTTACCGCGTATAAAGGACGTACAGAATTACTTCCTATAACTAAAGAAAAATACATTTCATTTAGAAAATATGTCGATAGCACCAAAAATGATCAAAAGAAAAAACTTGTGTAAAAATAAATATGTTTTATAGATTTATTTAAGTTTACCAGTTTAGAAAAATTAGCGTCGTATCTCAATAAAGATAAATTGAAAATTACGCGGTCAGAATTTTTTAATCTCAGCGTGGAGGATTTTGATCTTCTCTCACGTAAAGGTATTATATATTTCCATACGAATAGGATGACTGCGTTGAAAAAGTGGAGGATACATGTTTACCTCCGTGCGAATCGTTTTATAGTTCGTTAACGGGCGATACTCCGAGAGTGATTACGCGCATGAACGTGTGGCAGCGATTCTTTATTCGAACCCTCGGTGAATATAACGATTTGTACTTTAAAACAGATGTCTTGTTGTTGGCCGACATTTTTGAGAATTTTCGCAACAGTTGCATCACCATTTATGAACTCGATCCCGCGTATTGTACACTACCGGGTTTTACGTGGAACGCGATGTTGACACTCGCGTCAATTTCGAACTTTTTACATTGATATGGTTTTATTCATCGAACGTGGTATACGTGGCGGTCTGAGTCAATGTTTAAACAGGTACGCGCAGGCCAACAACAAGTAGTCGTACGATCCATCTAAACTATCAACGTACCTGATGCACTTTGACGTTAACAATCTGTATGGTTGAGCAACCATTGCTATACGCTGATTTTCGCTGAATCGACGATTCGCTGATGTAAACAATTTTGACGTTATAATCATCGCGACAGATTCACCAGATTACGTTCTTGAGGTGGACTTGGAGTATTCGCAACATCGCGGCGCATTCCATCTACGTCTTGTCCAACGCGCGAGAAACTACCCGGCAAGCGAGAGGAGAAGCTCTTCGCGATATTGTATGATAAAAAACGTTACGTCATACATTATCGCAATCTGCAGCAATGTACTCGTCACGGTCTCCGCATTACAAAGATTCATCGTATACTGCAATTCGCGCAATCTCCGTGGCTTCGCGAGTACATTCAACTTAATACAAATTTTAGAACTTTAGCAAAGAATGAGTTCGAGAAAAACTTATTTAAATTAATTGTTACATCCAAGCTCCGGAAATGGATTTAAAGAAAAGAGGGAATAGAAAGGATGGAGTGTGGAAGGACGGTCAAACTCTTGTCTCGCACGTATCCGCGAGTCGAACGCACCCTTTTTATGCTCGTTTCAGAATATGGGTCAACGTCCCATAAATACGCTATGACATCTGTTTCCTACGAGCGGTGCGATCGTTGGTCCGAATTTCGAGTCAGGGAATCCCTTTAACTCGGGAATGGACCACGTGCGAAAGGGCAAGGTTTAACGACTATGAGGTTTTATTAAGGTTCTTAAGATTGAAGAACGAGAGAAAGATGAATAATTACTAGCATTATTTATTATTACCAAGCAGAAGATAATAAAAAAAACCACAAGATTATACAATAATAGGCTTATTTATTACAACTAATTTATACATTGTTTTGTAACGGTTCGCTGGTGTCATCTTGTATTAAGGCTCGTTCGCCAAGGCGGCTGTAATAATGTCGATTCTCTTTGTTTTAACAATTTGCTTTATTCGTGAGTCGAAATTAAATTGCTTTCGAAGCGGGCAGTAGGCAATGCTCGTAATCCGAACTTTACTATGTTCTGTTCGATGCGTGCTTGGTACTACGATGAAGAAATTTTCGTCGCCGTTATAAGAATTAGTATTGCAACAACGCGACCGGCGAATCTCGCCGCCAATTCCTGCAGTTCTTTCTCGCACTGATGATTCTCGCGGTACGCGTATTTCGGAACGTTAAGGAGTAGAAAACACCGGAGATACGCGGCACGTCGTTTTGTTCGCACTGAATATTCGTAAGTGATCATCGATCGAGATTAGGCAGTGAACTGACGATTCGCACACGGAGCGTGTGCGCGATCGATAGTTTTCGGAATTTGCGCAAGGGGGGTCGCGTGGGTCATTTGAGACAGACAACAGTTAGACAGACAGTAATTAGAACAGGAGCGATATGCTTGTTTTTAACGGCTCGGTGTCGACGAGCTGTTTGCTTGCTCCGAGAATGTGAAACGTAATTCCGGAACATACATTAATATGGCTACTAATAAAGAAAGTCCATAAATCTACACAACAATCTATTCAATAGCTATAATACATTTTTATGGATATTGATTGGCCAGGGAATCGGGTTTCAGGATGATGTGAACACACAGGTTTTGTTTAGTTTATTTTGTGGATAGAAACGGAAGAAAGAGGAAAAAGATTAAAATAGAATTCCACCAGAACTAAGTATGGATTGGCGGAATTCGGAATAAATACGGGAATATAGGAACTGGAATGTTGGCCGGTGATTACATGTCGGATTTCTTGGGGATTAAAATAATGAGGGCCGATGAAGGTCCCCTCAGGAATAGATGCGGTAGTTCACGGGAATTGACTAATGAGTGACTCAAAAGTATTACTCTCTAGGATGCGGAAATAAGATCTCGGTGGGGGAGGAGGAACTTTCTCTAAGAACTCCACGCTGTAAAGTTCGTCGGGGACGGAATTCCTCTGGGGTAAACTGGGATGGAAATGACCGACAAATCGGATGTTAGCGGAGGAGTGTCAGGAAAAATTCGCTCCGTCGAAGCGTCAGAAAACGAGGGTGACGGAGATCGAGGGGGAGGTGAAGGAGTTTGAGGGGGAAGTGAAGGCGTTTGAGGGGGAGATGAAGGAGTTCGAGGGGGAGGTATCACCTCTAACGGGTCGCGGTTAATAGATAGAGCCGGCGGAGCCGGTGGTGACGAGGGTGGTGGAAGCAATTTCTCCTCGACTGGGCGATTCCGATCTCGAGAACCCCCGAGGTACTTCTAGAACTCTTGGTCCAGGAGTCTCCGCGCTTCCCCGTAGATCCGGCTTCTAAGCCAACTCTTATAGGGACGGTTTAGACGAGGAACTATGAGTTATGAACGTGAGTTAAGTATAGCGGGTATATTCATATATATATGTGTGTGTGCGTGTGCGCGCGCGCGCATATGTGTGTGTGTGTCAAGATGAGACTTACTGGTATTCTGCAGGTGTGGAGAGATTCAATGGCCCGATTTCCTTGGCGATCCAAGGAGGAGGGTTGACTCGAAGATGTGGAGGTTCCGGTCGCGCAGTATGGTTACGTGATTACTCGGTTTTATGGATCGCGACTCAGCACTTTTATTAGCAGCGGACCGGTAGAATAATGTTTAGTGATTGGAATTTGTGTGCGGACCGGCAGAATAACGATTGAAGATTGGAATTCGACTGACTGTTGTTCGTGGAGGGCCTCTTTTTATATTGGCGAATTAGTGGTGTCGAGTGCAGAGCTCGCGTGTGCTATTGGTCTAATCTAGGATTAGGATTAAGGATATCGGTTGTAAAATGGGATACTGGGGTATGTATGTAAGACAACTTCCGTCATCGACTATTTGCGGATGTCCAATAATTTAGAGCTACATGTGTCATCTATTACAGACAACCGCTGTTTCAGTTTATAATTCTTAATCCATTTACTCTTCCTGTTCCTCGGGATAAAGTTCGCCTATTTGGCACTTGGTTCAAATATCTAATCCGTTCCGAGTGGATTATTAATTTAAAATGTAAAAAGGTAAATGTTTTTCGGCTCGTCGCTGTTGTAACCTCCTATGGTAGAAACAAATGGTCTACCGGTGTTACTTGTTAATAATTCTTATGGTGATGACAAAAATTTTAATCGAAAAAAGGAACTGTGGAGTGCGGAAGTAACATAATGAACAACGCGGATTTCGGCAAGATCATAGAGAATGTGTAACCATGTTAATGTGCGACTTGTAATCCGTTGGAATGGGAGGTACGATGTAGAGGTAATGATCGCGAAACCAAAGTTTTTACAGTCGAAGCGTTTTTTCCGAGAACCTGTTCGCGATAGAAACACGGAAACTCGAGGTGAAGTTCGACAAATGTACGTGGGTATGTGCATTCTCGATATATCTAAAACGTGTTTATACGAATTTCACCACAAGTACATATTACCGCTCTTTCATGAAAAATGTAAAATTATATACCTACATGGATAGCCTTATTTATCACATCAAGTGCGATGATATCTACGGTGTTATGAAACGCCATATCAATAGATTCGATACGAGCGATTACACGATCGACAATGCTTATGACATTCCGCTAGTAAATAAAAAAGTTCTCGGTTTAATGAAAGATGAAAACAATGGCGCGATTATGACTGAATTCGTCGGGCTTAGAGCAAAAATGTACGTCTTGCGCGTCGATGGCAAAAAAGATACTAAGAAGCGAAAGAGCGTCAAGAGCAACATTGTAGCGAGATCCATAACGTTTAATGATTATACGCGGTGTCTCAATGACACAATTAAAATGACGCGCAGACAGTCATGCATAAGATCGAAATTGCACGAAGTACGAGGTCTGTTCAAAAAGTATCGCGAATTTTGTGTTTTTTCAAAAATTATTTATTTATTCATGAATATCTATTTTGTCCCCTTCAAAGTAATCCCCATCAGATATTATACACTTGTGCCAACGTTTTTTCCAATCCTCGAAGCACTTCAAAAAATTATTTTTTGTGATCTTGTTCAGCTCCTCCTTCGATGCCGTCTTTATCTCCTCAATCGTAGCGTAGCGTCGTCCTTTCATGGGCCTCTTCAGTTTCGGGAACAAGAAAAAGTCACAGGGGGCCAGATCTGGGGAATACGGTGGCTGCGGCATCATTAGTGTGTTGTTTTTGGTCAAAAATTCGCGCACAAGCAACGATGTGTGAGCAGGGGCGTTATCATGGTGCAAAAGCCAATTTTTGTTCTTCCACAAATCCGGGCGTTTCTGGCGGATTGCTTCGCGCAAATTGCGCATAACTTGCAGGTAATATTCCTTATTGACCGTTCCGATTGGCCAATACTATTTTCTTCACTTCATCAATGTTTTCGTCTGTTGTTGACGTGCTCGGGCGTCCGGCACGCTCTTCGTCGTTCACATCTTCTCGGCCCTCTGAGAACATTTTGTACCACCGATAAACGTTGCTTCGGTCCAAGGTAGCTTCACCATATGCCACAGTCAACATTCGGAATGCGTCCGCGCACTTAATTTTGTTTTTCACACAAAATTTGATACAGATTCTTTGATCCATTTTTTGGAATAGGCAAAAATCGAAGACGAGCCAAAACACGTGCAAGCAAAGCAGCTGTCAAAAATTAACTGAACATTCAAAATGGCCGAACTTGTCGGCATAAGTGAGAGACATGAGTACCAACATAACGCCACAAAAAATCGACAATCGAATATACGTAACCCGCGGAAATTCAAAATTCGCGACTTTTTGAACAGACCTCGTATATCACCATATCCGAAATAAAAATCGCTCTGAATCCATACGACGATAAGCGGTTCATTGTTCCAGATTCTACTGATACGCTGCCACGGGGACATTATAAAATATTATTATAAAAATTCATTTCTTTTTTTTTATTTATGTATTTTTTTTATTAATAAAAACACATTTGTATATGATGTACTATATAATATGTGTTTCGAAATCATTGTTATTTCAAATATATTCACGGGGATGGTGAATAAACAACTCATAATTACCGAGCCGTCTCTGTTCGATCATGCCTGCGGCCGACATTTCGTTCAAAACATGAGTATATCTCGCTCCTGTTCTAATTACACTATCTATCTCAAATGGCACGCGACCTCTCTTGCGCGACACCCGAAAAATTGACTATCGCGCACACGTTTCGCGTACGAATGTTGAATTCGCTGCCCGATCCTGATCAATACGGATCATCTATCGATATTCCATCTTATGCCAAATATTAAGTGCGAACCAAATCGAATTGTCGTTGCGTATCAACGCTGTATTTTGTCATGTAACATTATCAGTATATGCGTACCGCGAGTCATTCAGTGCGCGAGAATTATCTGAGTTTCCGGCGAGATTTGCCGGCCTCGTTGCTCGCAATACACATTCTTTCGCACAGCTGCGAGAAATTACTCAACGTCGTATCAAGTACGACTTATCTATGCACGCATCTAACTGAACGCATTAATTATCGGATTTCGAGCATCGCCTACCGCCCGCTTCAAATCTTAATTCGACTCAACAATAAATTTTAAATTATTACAACAAAGAGAATCAGCGTTATTACACGTCGCCTTGGCGAGCGAGCCTTCTACCAGGTGACACCAGCGTCACACAAAACAATACGTTTAATATGTATATTATGTATAGTACGTATGGTACGTATGTACATTGGTACGTATGTTTGTACATAGGTATGTATGTACGTATGTATGTACGTGTGTACGTATGCATCTGTAATATGTGTAATGTGCACAACATGTATAATGCGTTTATATTTAATATATATTTACATAAGAAAAAAATAATTATACAATTTGTAATAAATTTTATTTTTATAATACTCTATTTTTGTGCGAATTATCAAATCCGACCCATTTCACGTAAACCTTGTCTCATTTTTTACGCAACACCTTTTCTATTAAAACTTTTCTAACTAGATATACGTCGGGATTAGCGACGCGATAGAACTCATACTCATAGAATCCTCCAACGATCGGTTTTCCGCGGTAATCTTCCAGTAGATACGATATCACAGGATTAGTTTTCTGTACTTTGACGATTCTAAACATCTCCGTGATCCAATTTGGCGTGTAACCTTTCTCAAAGATCGCCTTGAATTTGTTCACACGTACCGAGTCATCCATTTTGAATCGCGGGAGTGCGACGGCCTTTTCGCTACTGTATACCGTGTTTAAGAGTTTATTTTGTTTCAGCAATCATGGGAGTCATGTCGATGGGTCACCTACCGATAGTTCGATGCTTTCGTGCGTTGTATTTAGACCTGGTAGCAAGTCGATCCATTTATAATTTATATTGTGCGTAAATTGTTTCCACATATCGTTTCTCAATGTACGATTGAACCGTTCAACGACAGATGCCTTTATTATAGAATATGTTGAATAATAATTTATGTTGTGTTTTTTCAGAAGTTTTTGCACGTTTGCGTTGTAAAATTCTTTTAAGGTCATGGTATTATACCTTTTTCGACTCTTTTACCTAACTTGTTGTTTAGTTTCCTGGCGCGTTGCATGCCCGTTCCAATTTGTATTTTATCTGGCACTAAGGGTGCCATATCTATTTAATAAAATCGTATGCGAAAGAAGAAAAGAAAAGAGAGCGCGACAGGTGGAAGAGAGAGAACCGTATCCTACAATGAGTGGAAGAGAGAGGACAATAGGTTAAAAAGAGAATATAACTGGTGAGAGAGAGAAAGATCAACCATCCCCTTCCCTCTAACACGGACTCCGATGACGCGCTTCTCCCTTTCCAATGTCTGTGAGGCCTTTTGCCCTCCCTCACTCTTTTACACACACACACACAC
>NW_017305852.1:97233-98997 GCF_001594115.1 Trachymyrmex septentrionalis | reverse complement strand
CACGCACGCACGCACGCACGCACGCACGCACGTACGCACGCACGCACGCACACGCACACACATCGTATACGTATACGCACTAACACATAGTGAGTTAGAATCTCTATATTTATCATACTTAGGTAAATTATTTTATAATATATATATTTGCTATATATATATACTTACATAAAACTATTATAGTTTCTGTTTATTTAATCAAGATTTATAATTTCATTGATATGATCCATCGATTTCAATGTCAGTATTTAAATTATCGACATTGATTTAATATTTATTATATTTAATTCTAACTGGATTTTAGTGTCGATGTCGCTCCACACAAATTGCATCGACATCCGAAACATTGTGTTCGAATACGCAATTTTTATGGTATATCGACACTCAATTTTTAGTATCGACACGCAACTTTTAGTGTCGACAACTCAATTTTTGCTGTCGAAACATAACTTTTAGTGTCGACACTCAATTTTTGGTGTCAACACTAAAAGTTTGGTGTCGACAATGAAACTTTGAGTATCGACACCCAAATATCGGTGTCCACACCATAAATGTGGGCATCAATGACAAAAAATCAATAATGAAAAATTGGGCGGATTAACATCGAAAATTGAATGTAAACACTGAATTTTTAGGTGTTTTTTTTGTAAGGGTATGACTTCTCGAGAAGATAGTGTGTGTTTTATATGTGAAAAAATTTTAATTGAAAACGATGTGATTATCGTGCAGCAGAGAGCCTTGAAAACTCTACGAGCATCAAGCGAAAAACGATGGAAAACATTACTTTTGGCCAGAACATTTACAAACAATGATTATGGATAGTGCGTGTTACAAACATTACAACAATTCGAAATTAATTGATGCGGCTATTCGTCGTGGAAATGATGGTGGTCAAGTGACTATGCTGTCTACATCGCAGAGACCGTTCACTCGGAGTGCATTAATATTCGACTTCGAAGATCTCTTTATATACAGTGAAAAAATCATTTCTGATTTTTGGAGGAACGGTAAAAGTAATAGAAACACTGTTTGCGAAATTAAAAAACCATCTATTAGAGATTCAATCTTAAAGGCACTAGCGAACGTAAACAAAGACTGGTCAAATATCTGTGGGCCGTATTCAACGCGTTCCGGATAATTGCAGTAAGTGTGAGATATCATGCCGAGTGCATGAGAAAACTTCTTAGACCATTGGGGTTCGGAAAGAGGGAATACCAATCGGCTACTAACGGAAGAAGCAATGGAATCGATTTTTATCTACGTAAAAGAATGTCAATTCCCTCTACAAGAATTAATGAACCAAATTCCAGGAGATTATCATCCAGATGTCAGAACCGTTAAATCGCGCTTGCTGCAGAAATTCGGCGATAATATTTTTATTGTTAAAGCAGCGAAAAAAAAATACAGTCGATTGCTTCAGGAATACAGATTATAAAATTCTTACAAACACTTGGTACAACAAAAGAAAAGTAAACAAACACGAAGAAAGACTCCGAGTAGTTCGAGGTATACGAGGTCTGGCTATTAAATAACGAGACTGCGCGCGCAGAAGGCGTCCTAGAGGGGTAGGGTGGGAAACGAATGCAGCGTTGGATAGCTGGAAGTGTCTACTATTCCAGTACGAAAACACGTTTTTGTCGCAGCAGTAGTATTTTTTCTATAGAGGTTAGAAACGAACTTGTTTTTTTCTCGTGCCGATAACAATGTGTGACGAAAAACACGAGCAACGGATCAATGTGAAATTTCTCGTTAAATTAAAAAAAA
>NW_017305852.1:93803-96643 GCF_001594115.1 Trachymyrmex septentrionalis | reverse complement strand
CACCAGGACAACGCACCTGCCCATAACGCGCTGTCTGTGAAGCGTTATTTAGCCGCTAGAGGCACTCCAGTGCTCGAACACGCGCCGTACTCGCCTGATTTAGCACCCTGTGACTTTTTCCTGTTTCCGAAGATCAAGTCTGCCTTAAAAGGAACCCGGTTCGAGTCGATGGAAAAGGTGAAGCGAAAATCGGCGGAGCTCCTAAATGCTCTTACAAAAGAAGACTTCCAGCATTGCTTTGACCAATGGAAAAAACGAATGGAACGGTGTGTGGCGAGGGGAGGGGAGTACATTGAAGGGGAGCATTCAATTGTAGAATAATTTTTAAAACTCTTTTTCATAAGCAGTTATTTAATAGCCAGACCTCGTACTGTAGCTGTGATACTCTTGGAAGATATATATTCAGGAGTTTACAACATGGAAAAATATTCTCCTTTTCATAACTTTATGCAAGATGTTGACAATGTGATTCTAGAATCACTTAAATTTTTTTTTCTAATTTAATTTTATAAAATAAAAAAACACCTATTGACAAATGGAAGACAAAATGCACCGCTTTGTCGCACGCCGTCATATTTACTGTACGACCTCGCAGTTGCAGAAAAGCCTAAAATACTCTGTTTTATGCAGTGACTGTAATGAACAATTATGCATCAATATGCCGAAGATAATAAAAGAACAAGAAGAAAAGGATGAAGAAGAAGCCACGAGAAATATCGACGCGATATTTCCACACGAAATAACGTAAGGTGAAGATGGTGAGCTCAATCGCACTAACATTGAGAAAAACGTTGAGGAAAATGATGAGAAAGAAATTGATATCGATCAACACGGATCATCAAAGCGTAATAGATTACAATTTGAAATTAAATAGCATGGATTATTGGGAAGACCACTTTAAAACAAAACGCGCTGAGGATATTACATCAGGTAGTATGGAAATGAGTTCATTTATACAATAAAAATAAATTTTACTACTTTATATGATAAATTGTGTATTAGGTTCTCATAACAGCTCATTTAAACATTTCGTATGAGTCTCTGAAGCATTTGAACAAGCGTCTCTGAAAATGTGCGAACCTTTGCGCAGCTATAATTCGTAAACTATTAATGTTAAAAAAAAAGTTTCAAGCAAAAATTTTCTCCTCTACAACTTTGCTTACTCGTATATGCTAGTTTTGCCATAGGATTAATAGAAAAAGAATTATTCCCGAAAAATTGATTTTCGCTCCCATTTTTGCAAGATGACGGAAATTTGCACGCAACTAGGAGATCAAAAACTTGGAATTAGCATTAGGGCCTCGATTTCTACACAAATTAAAAAATTGCGTGATACTCATTCCATGCAACAAAAAAATGTCAGATCGATTACAAATTTTATATTTGCTAATTTTAAATAAATAAAGAAATTTTATCCTTATACCATAAATGATCACATGCGTGCACGCAGTGTACGAATTATGGAAACGAGATTATACGCTGGTAATTGCTCACAACACGAGATTGTTTTCCTACTTGCACTCGACTTTTTTCAGTCGGCCTACAGTCAACTATGAAAAGTCGACCATCAGTCGGCTTCCCAGTTGAAATTATTTAATTTCAACACTGTCGAATTATGAGCGGAGGTACGCAGCGAAATCTAACTTGCTACTTGTTTAATTTTTTTAATATTATAATGTTATAATATATTATTATATTATAATGTGTGTGATTAATACTATAATATTATTATTGTTAAATCAAATAACAAATAGGACTCTTAGTTTTTTAAAAGACAATAGAAAGAACTGGAAAGGATACGGGCGGTAAGAGTCAAGCGCAGAAAATGTCGCGCAAATAATATATCTATAAAGTGCGAAACTTCTTTATTCACTAAAACGCACTTACATGTTTCGGCTCACTTTTGAGCTCTCCTCAGAGATAACACGAACTAATAGTACGTCCAAGCTCCGCGCGCATGCGGAGCTGAGAGGGTGAACGTAACAAGGAACCGAATTGTTAGACCGATGTGATCGTGTCCAGGCTCCGCAAGAGAGCCGTGGGGAAAGACCGACGCAAATCGGGAGGCGCTTCGCTTCGTCCTGAGGCTCCTAACGAGTCGGGGGTCGAACGGAGGACGAAGTGGAAATCTCTGCTCGTGCTCCGCTAAACAGACACATAAGTCGGACGTACTTTTAAAGGGCCCAAACTGGGTCAGTGCGCCGAGAGGGCGCACTTTAACCCCAGCTGCGCTAGTACGGCCGTATGTCTTGACTTTCGGTTATGGAACTTAATCCAAGTGACCGGAGAGAGGGCGAAGTGCAATCGCAGGAGAGCTAACGAACAAGGAGAAGTTATTCTTAAATAAATGACAACCGAGAAGTTAATTTAATAATGGTATAATAAAAGGCAATATTCGGATACATTTTCTTTGAGTAAATAAAAAAATACAATTTCTGTTTTTCTATTCTAAAATATATGTACGCATTTATGTACGAGGTCTGTTCAAAAAGTATCGCGAATTTTGTGTTTTTTCAAAAATTATTTATTTATTCATGAATATCTATTTTGTCCCCTTCAAAGTAATTCCCATCAGATATTATACACTTGTGTCAACGTTTTTTCCAATCCTTGAAGCACTTCAAAAAATTATTTTTTGTGATCTTGTTCAGCTCCTCCTTCGATGCCGTCTTTATCTCCTCAATCGTAGCGTAGCGTCGTCCTTTCATGGGCTGTTGTTGACGTGCTCGGGCGTCCGGCACGCTCTTCGTCGTTCACATCTTCTCGGCCCTCTGAGAACATTTTGTACCACCGATAAACGTTGCTTCGGTCCAAGGTGGCTTCACCATATGTCACAGTCA
>NW_017305852.1:83598-93703 GCF_001594115.1 Trachymyrmex septentrionalis | reverse complement strand
TCAGCTCCTCCTTCGATGTTTTTCACACAAAATTTGATACAGATTCTTTGATCCATTTTTTGGGCCTCTTCAGTTTCGGGAACAAGAAAAAGTCACAGGGGGCCAGATCTGGGGAATACGGTGGCTGCGGCATCATTAGTGTGTTGTTTTTGGTCAAAAATTCGCGCACAAGCAACGATGTGTGAGCAGGGGCGTTATCATGGTGCAAAAGCCAATTTTTGTTCTTCCACAAATCCGGGCGTTTCTGGCGGATTGCTTCGCGCAAATTGCGCATAACTTGCAGGTAATATTCCTTATTGACCGTTCCGATTGGCCAATACTATTTTCTTCATTTCATCAATGTTTTCGTTTTTTGTTGACGTGCTCGGGCGTCCGGCACGCTCTTCGTCGTTCACATCTTCTCGGCCCTCTGAGAACATTTTGTACCACCGATAAACGTTGCTTCGGTCCAAGGTAGCTTCACCATATGCCACAGTCAACATTCGGAATGCGTCCGCGCACTTAATTTTGTTTTTCACACAAAATTTGATACAGATTCTTTGATCCATTTTTGGAATAGGCAAAAATCGAAGTCGAGCCAATACACGTGCAAGCAAAGCAGCTGTCAAAAATTAACTGAACATTCAAAATGGCCGAACTTGTCGGCATAAGTGAGAGACATGAGTACCAACATAACGCCACAAAAAATCGAAAATCGAATATGCGTAACCCGCGGAAATTCAAAATTCGCGATACTTTTTGAACAGACCTCGTATGTATGAGTGTGTGTGTGGAAAGTATCGTGGCAGAATGGAAAGGAGGAGTTACGGAGAGAATAGCGACAGAATAAAAAAAGAAGGAGGTTTTGGTGAGTGGATTTGAGAGGGTTCGGCCTAATTTTCGGATGATGATAGTGTCAGCGGACACGAACGACCGGTCGACAGGGGGCGAACAATTATTGTGAGGCAACGGCGACAGAATGAAATTATAACGTGCACGAACTGGAATGTTTTCATTTTCTTGTACATAAGAGGTTAAGAGGGAGGAAGAAAGAAAGAAAAGAATAAAAATAAAGTAATACAAATGAATAATAATAAAGATAAAATGAAATAAATTACCAAAAGATAAAGTGAGGAGGGAGCCAGAGAATAGAGATATACTGACTTACTACTGAGATGCTTATCGGAGGTCCTCCGGCCAGGATATGCAAGGTTAGTGATTTTTCTTTAACACTGACTCTACTGGAGAAAAAGGGCTTCAAAAATCGGGTGGAGCTTTTTGAATATCGCGACAACTTCTCTAAACTTAGAGGAAAATCGCGCGACAAGTGTAGTTTGAGAAAATCACGACAAGTATAGCTTGAGAAAACTTGGAGAAAAATCTGCGACCAGGGCTGCGGAACCGCGATTTTTATATTAATCGCCCCAGATTACTCAAATTCAGATTGATGGAATAAGTTTCGTTAGCTGGTAGTAGGATTTTCCTTTACTTTTGGATTGGTCAAGATTTTGGGGGAGGAGAGGATGTTGACAGGAATCTGTAGTATGAGAAAGTGTCCTCCAAAATTTTATGATCTTAAGATTTATGGGAAAACGCACGTCTTGTGCGCTGAGAAGGTGCGCATACATCGTCGTTACGAGATCTCCCAGAATCTACCCCTGAACGTCACGTGCCGTTTCTTAGATTTTGTAATTACGGATTCGCGAGAATCGCGACTTGATCGTTAATCTTGGCGCCGGTCTTACGCTTTCCATACGTATTTATTATTGATTTTTATCTCGGAGCAACATTAACGAAGAGATACCGGATTCCTTATTTTAGTTTTTAGTGTTGAAAAAAAAGGAAAGAAGATAAAATTTTAGTGTTTCGACGAATTCCAGATCTCTACGAAAGAAAAGAGTCGTGCAAGTCCGCTGGACGTAACACTAACATAAATAAATTGTGAACAAAAAATTATTCTATCATGGTAAGCTCCCTTACCTCGAGAATTTAAGTACCGGAATTAAACCCCAAAAAAGTGAAAAAAAGAAAAAATAAAAATAAACAAAAATAAGAAAATAATGAAAATATCGAAATAGAGATTATGAATTAATTTATCAAAACCTTAAAATTATAATTAATTATTTTGAAAGGGACGCTCACTCTAATCACAAACTATATCGCAAACATTACTATGAATTTATGAAATTAAAACCGGTTCTCGATATTTTGGCAAGTCAGTATCACAGTGAGTCACTTTTAGTTTTAGCTAGTATTATTCAAATTAGAAATGGAAAAATTTTACATTGAAACGCTAATCAATTCCATGAAAATGAAAGTTGAAAAGTAATAAAAAATCACGCCAGTGTAAGACAGTAACACGTGTAAAACTTTTGAAATCGGAATGTTCCAAAAGGGTAGGAATATTGTCAGGATTAATCTAGAGGAGAGATAATCTAGGAAACTCCTTGGAAGGAAAGGGTGTATCATTCACTAGTTGTGATATACGATATTCACTATGTGAGGCACGCACTTTATTCAGAGTCTTGTAACGGACTATATTCTGTACAAAGGAATCGCTCAGGATCTCTCTCCTTCTGCCCCACTATCGCAAGTCAATCAATCCTGGAAGGGTTTTGTCGACGGGCCAATCGCGAGGCACGACTAATCATGTGCGGTAATGGTGGGTGCTCGAAGCGCCGCCGATGAGACGCGAAAACTAAACTTATAATTTATGACTGAAGGAGCTATCTTACACCAGAAAGACTCATTACTGCGTACAAACGACACTGATTGATTAGACGTGACAACAACTTAAGCCTGTCTATGATCGGGAGGTAGACCTTGGGAAGCCCCTTCATATCCGTCTGCAAGTTGAATCCGTGCGTCTGTCTCCTGATAAATATCATCTCCGAAATCAATCTCTTCTTGTAGTGAGGCTCCTCTAGTATTGTAACATAGAATCCCAATCGAAATCATGGCTTTCTTGTAACCGATGCTTCGTTATGACATTACGGGTAAAGGTGTTTTATTTGATGTGATTATTATGCTCCGTGATTCTTGACTTCAGCTATCTACACGTCTGTCCCACATAATTTGCATCGCAACTCTTACACGATCTTATAAACAGCACTTAACTTCTTGTCACGCGGTAAAGGGTCCTTATAAACCCTAATAAATTCTCGCAATTTATTAGTACTATAAAACGATACCTTCATACGCTTGCTATTCAATCTGCTAAACTTCTCAGTAATACCGCAAACGAAAGGAACAGTAAACCACGAAGGCTGCACTGCTTCAACCCTATTATCATAAACAACACCCTTCCTATTTCTAGCCATAAATAATTATCCCACCTCACTTGCATCGGCTATATAGCTTTAAATTGGATTTTTTTTTGGGAACAGTTCAGTTAAAAGATTTGAATATATTAGACATCAATGTGTTGTGAATATCTTAAAGTTAGAATTGAATGATACTTATAGGAAAATAGATTCTACTCGGGTATAGCTTTTCCACGTTTGCACGTACTACAGGGTGCGGCAGAGAAACTTACTTTTTTGAAAAACGCGCCAAACGGCAAGGGGTGAAGGTAGGAAGCTGGGAGGGGGTGCGTCCGAAAGGATAGGTCCTCAATTTTTGTTCCCCCCACAGCCAGTCTCGATCATGCTTTGGACAAGAGAGCATCGCGCGTTTGCCGTCGAGGCATACTTTGGTAATGGCCGCTCCATTGTCGCCACTCAACGTGCCTTTCGAGCGCGCTTCATTATTCCTCCTCGCAGTTCAATCCCCGGCCGGAATTCGATTCTTTCGTGGATTATCGCATTTCACGAGTCTGGCAGCATCGTTAAACGCAGGTTAGGAGCTGTAAGAACGGCCAGGACTCCGGAAAATGTTGAGAGAGTGAGACAGTCATTTTTGCAGTCCCCCCGCCGTTCTGCTCGCAAACATGCGGCTGCTCTGAGGCTTTCGGACCGAACTGTGAGACGAATCCTTCACAACGAACTCCAATTTCATCCGTACAAACTGACTGTTGTGCACGAGTTGACTGACCGCGATTTCGTGGCCCGCCAAACTGCATGTGAAGCTCTCCTTGAAACTCTTCACCACGACGCGGTAACGTTCTTCAGCGACGAGGCTCACTT
Organism: Trachymyrmex septentrionalis; assembly: GCF_001594115.1. NCBI lineage: Eukaryota > Metazoa > Arthropoda > Insecta > Hymenoptera > Formicidae > Trachymyrmex > Trachymyrmex septentrionalis. The sequence goes on along the minus strand of NW_017305852.1, from coordinate 89,600 downwards.
TCACCTTTCCGGCTGTGTCAACAAACAGAACATACGCTACTGGAGTGCTGAAAATCCACGTGAACTTCACCAAATCCCTCTCCATTGTGAGCGTGTTACCGTTTGGTGCGCAATTTCGTCGGTCGGGATCATTGGTCCTTATTTTTTTGAGGAAAACGAGCGCACTGTCACGGTGAATGCAGCTCGATACAGGAAGATGATCGAAGAATTTTTCCTTCCACATCTGGAAGAAATGGACGTCGGGGATGTGTGGTTTCAACAAGACGGAGTCACGGCCCACACAGCACGGGCCTCGATGGAATTGTTGAGGGAACACTTCCCTGACCGCCTCATCTCTCTCAGAGATGATCTCCCTTGGCCGGCGCGCTCTCCAGATTTGACTCCATGCGACTTCTTCCTATGGGGTTATTTGAAGTCTATTGTTTACAACGATCGACCAGAGACCCTAGCTCACCTGAAGACAAACATTCGGAACGCCATCGCCGAAATACCGGTGGACATGCTTCAGAGAGTGACGCAAAACTTCAGAAATCGACTCAATCAGTGCATAGACAACTGCGGCCGTCATTTGATAGATGTAATTTTCAAAAGTGCATGAAAAAAAATTTGATGAGGAAAATCTGTAAGAGGAAAAAAGAATTATACCGATATCTGCAATAGTTTCGTTTTTATTAACCTTTAAAAAAAGTAAGTTTCTCTGCCGCACCCTGTATTTCCCGTTGCCTTTCTATTCATATTTGCGACGCCTTTTTTGATAAACAGGAGAAATCGATACTTTTTCTTCTTGCATGAAAGGAGTAGAATTGATTCGAAGTGTAGCTGGCTGTTGTTGAAACAGAGGGAAGAATTAAACTAAATAATAATATTAAAAATATCAGGCCTATTTTATTATCAGAAGACAGTATCCGCTGTTGACATTGATTATGGCAGGGATGGAATGTTGGAGGGTAATGTTAATATTAAGTTGTATTCTAACGTACAGAATCCAAATGTTGAGACAGTTAGAGAAATACAGATTGATCATCAGTCCTTTCTTTCACTGATTTCTTCTTCTTCATTTACCTCACAAAGAAATGGCTGATTCGTGAATCTATCAACCGTTTTAATACCTCCTAATATACAGAACTTTTTACAATTGGAAGATAACTTTGCCTTACTTTTGAACAATAGATTGAATTTAACGATCGATCTTATTAAGTATACTGAAAATAATATTTACAAATTGCCTATTGATGAGCGGATTTCGATCTCGAACCACTCATCTCCTGTACTAAATAGCTTAACTTCTTGTTCCCTACATTGTACGTAGGTAGATAGGAGTTTGTCATAGCTAGCGAAAGATACTAGGGTTTTTTTAAGGGATATGAATGATAGGATTATTTTTACTCGTATGGATAAGGAGAATGTGACGGTAGCATTACATAGACAGGTGTATATTTCCAGGGTGCTGGAAATGAAATGCTTCAGGATGTAAATACTTATAAGGTAATTGAAAGAGATGCGAGGATGATGATAAGGGGCTTACGTGCTTTATTAATTAATTGGAAAGAAAAAAAGTATATAACTAATTTCACATATAGAAGTTTGATAAGTAATGATGGGATACTTCCGAGAGCCTACGCTTTTCCGAAGATACATAAGCAGGACTGCCCCTTTCGTGTAATAGTTTCTTCGATAAATAGCCCTTTGTATTCGTTAGCAGTGTTTCTTCATAATATTGTCATAAAAACAATTCCTAAAGCAGATAGTCATATCGAAAATAGTTTTAAACTTGTTAAGGAACTTGATAGTAGACGTTTGAGTGATGAATTTCTGTTAATATCATTGGATGTTGTGAGCTTCTTTACTAACGTTTCCATTGATTATGCGATGGACTGCATTAAAGATTATTGGCAATTTATTTCTAGAGATTGTTGTTTACCGGAGGAGGAATTCATCAAAGTGGTTCAGTTTGTTTTAGATTCTACTTTCTTTGTTTTTGATAGTGTTATATATAGACAGAATTACGGGACTCCTATGGACTCTCCGTTATCTCCCGTTATCGCGAATCTAGTTATGCGAAAGCTAGAGGTTAGAGCTTTGTCTTTGATTCGGTTTCCGTTGCCCTTTTACAATAGGTTTGTTGACGACATATTATTGGCGGCACCTGCGTCTTCGGTTAGTTCCATTCATGATATTTTTAATTTTCAGCATCCTAGGCTTCAGTTCACTATGGAGGTAAGGGGTAATAGATTGAATTTTTTGGATAGAACATTGAATGTTACAGTGATTAGGGATAATGAGTTGATAGAGTTTAATTGGTACCACAAGCCGACTTTTTTGAGTAGATATTTGAATTTTTGATCACAGCATCCTGTTTCTCAAAAAATAGATACAATTGCGGGATTAATTGATAGGGTAGTTTTGCTTTCAAATCCTAAATTTCACCTTGATAATTTGTGTTCATTATTAGAGAAGTATTAGAGAATAATTATCCATTGAATTTTATATTTGAGAATATTAACAATCGTTTGAAAAAAATTATTATGGCTAGAAATAGGAAGAGTAGTACTCGGAATCGATCGGAGAATTATAATGTATACGTCTGTATCTGTCAGCGGTCGACCTCTTGTCTACCCGATGCCACCATCGCTTCTACTCTCGCTCTTCCTAGAAATTTTTCTATCCTATAAATATTATTATTCATGTATGTTTATCGCTCGCCGTCGTTAACTTTTAAATTTTAAATTATTCTAACAATTGTTACGTCCGGCGGACTCGCACGACTCTTTTCTTTCATAGAGATCTGGAATCCCTCGAAACACTAAAATTTTATCTTTTTTCCTTTTTTTTCTCTATCTTAAAAACTAAAACAAGGAATCCGTATCTCCTCGTGAATGTCGCTCCGAGATAAAAATCAATAATAAATACGTATGGAAAGCGTAAGACCGGCGCCAAGATTAACGGTCAAGTCGCGGACGATTCTCGCAAATCCGTAATTACAAAATTTAAGAAACGGCACGCGACGTTCAGGGGTAGATTCTGGGTGGTCCCGTGGCGACGATGCATGCTCGTCTTCTCGACGCCCGAGACGCGCGTTTCCCCATAAATTTTAAGGTCATAAAATTTTGGAGTTTCACTTTCCCACTCTACAGATTCCTGTCAACATCCTTTCCTCCCCCAAAATCTTGACCAATCCAAGAGCAAAGGAAAATCCTACTACTAACCAACGAAACCTATTCCACCAATCCAAATTTGAGTAATCTGGGGCGATTAGTATAAAAATCGCGATTCCGCAACTTTTGCAGCAGATTTTTCTCTAAGTTCTTGAGTTATACTTGTCGGGCGATAAGTTAGAAAAGCGGTCGCAATATTCAAAGTTGAAAGAGTCAGTGAGTCGGTCGCAATACTCAAAGTTGATAGAGTCAGTGAGTTTGTCGCGATACTCAAAAGGTTCTATCCGATTTCTAGCCCTCTTTCTCCAGTAGAGTCAGTGTTAAAGAAACATCACCAGCCTTGCACATCCTGGCCGGAGGATCTCCAACGATAAGCATCTCAGTAGTAAGTCAGTATATCTCCATTCTCTGGCTCCCTCCTCGCTTTATCTTTTGGTAATTTATTTCAATATTTCATTTTATTTTTTTTTATTTATTTGTTTTATTTTATTTTTATTCTTTTCTTTCTTTCTTTCTCCCTTTTGACCTCCTACAAGCAAATGGAAACATTGCAGTCCGTTCACGTTATAATTTCAATCTGTCGCCGTCGCCGCACGATAATTGTTCGCCCCTTGTCGACCGGTCCTTCGTGTCCGCTAACACATCATCTGAGGAAAATTAGGCCAAACCCTCTCAAATCCACTCACCTCCTCTTTTTATTCTCTTGTTATTTTCTTCGTAACCCCTCCCTTCCATTCTACCACAATACTTTACACACACTCTCACATATCCATAAATGCGTACATATAACTCAGAATAGAGAACCAAAAATTGTATTATTTTTGTATTTACTTGACAAAATTGTATTTATTTTTTTATTAAAAAAAATGTTTTATTCCAGTTTGCTTCTTTTAATTATATCATTATTAAATTAACTTCTCGGTAGTCATTATTTAAATATAACCTCTCCTCGTATTATTAAGCTCTCACGCGATTGCACTTCGCCCTCTCCCCGGTCACTTGGATTAAGTTCCATGATCAAAAGTCAGGGCATACGGCCGTACTGGCGCAGCTGGCGTTCAAGTACGCCCCTCTCGGCACACTGACCCAGTTTGGGCCCTTTTTTGAAGTACGTCCGACTCGTGTGTCCGTTTAGCGGAGCACGAGCAGAGATTTCTACTTTGTCCTTCGTTCGACCCCCGGCTCGTTAGGAGCTTCAGGACGAAGCGAAGCGCCTCCCGATTTGCGTCGGTCCTTCCCCACGGCTCCCTTGCGGTCCGGAGCCTGGACACGACCGGTCCAAAACAAATCGGTCTAACAATTCGGTTCCTTGTTACGTTCACTCCCTCAGCTTTGCATGCTCGCAGAGCTTGGACATAACACAATAATTGACAATAATTATTTCCCTATAGAGTTACAGCACAGATTAATAAAATACAATTTTTCTCCTACGTTCCGAATTGTCATTCGCTTAGTTTTTTTTTACCTTCGTATGCCACCAATATAAAGACCAGGATGAGAAAAAACTAGAGAAAGAAATTTACGGGTTTAAATGTCTACAGTTCTTATTTTCGCAGTCAACATATTCGTATGTGACTGTCTACGTGTCCCTCGAGTGTCTATGTGTCTGTGTGTTTATGTCACGACTGTTTTCGCGGAACTACTTATCTGTGTCGATACAATCGCCATAATTGTTTTGATTATGTCTTTTTTGTCATGTCCGCTTTTTTCTGTAAGGTTAATTTTAGGTGAGTTCTATCTGTAGTTCTTTGTCAGAGATGATGAAAGCTCTATGTTCAAGTGAGTTGATTGCAGATTGTTTTGTGTTGGGTGATGCGACTAGGCATGTAGGTATCTATCTGTGTGTTGATTTTCTGTACACTTGGCCTAAGGAACCGTCAGCTTTCTTAGAGGCAAGAACATCTCGGAAGGGAAATTTTCTGTTTTCTTCTGTGTCTATAGTAAAATGGATATTTGGATACTGATTGTTGAGAAAAATAAGGAATTTACGGAATTCGATTCTGTTGTGTCTCTAAATTACGAATGTGTCGAGTAACGGAACCAAACTTCTGGTTTTTTGAGTGTTTTTCTGAGGGTCTTTTTCTCAAAATGCTCCATGAAGATGTTGGCGAAAACAGGAGACATAGGAGAGCCTATTGTCAAGTATACATTGGAAAAACCAGGAGAATAATGAACCTACGGATAAAAGAACACTAATGTGATGTTAGATTAAAACACATCACGCAGTCAGCATTACTAGAACATAACATCGAAACAGGACATCAAATACTGTTTGTAAAACGACCACAATAGCCAACATTATATCATACTTTCCAAAACAGTATAGAGAAGCCATAAAGAGAACTTAACGCTCATATATATAAAGTAACTAGAGAATTCTCTTAAAAAAAAAATATATATATATATATATACATTTATATGTATGTATAGTATTTTATTTAATTACTATTATGTATGTTTCATTTTGCTATCATAGAAGTTAGTATCGTTTTTTTTCCTTTTTTATATATGTATTTTTTTCTTACAAAGTTTTTTTCATACAAAGGATGAATTTTAATCAATAATATATTCTCCGTTTTTGTTGATGACCTCTTGCCATCTTTCCAACAATTTCATTATTCCGCTCTCATAGAAGGTCTGGGGCTTAGAGGCGAAAAACCGGTCGAGGTACGTTTTCACAGCTGTCTGATCAGCGAACGATTTCCCGTTGAGGGAGTTTTGCAGGGACCGGAACAAGTGATAGTCGGATGGCGCAAGGTCTGGTGAATACGGTGGGTGAGGCAAAACATCCCAGCCAAGTTGCACTAATTTTTGCTGAGTGATTATTGCGGTGTGGGGTCTGGCGTT
>NW_017305852.1:81451-82043 GCF_001594115.1 Trachymyrmex septentrionalis | reverse complement strand
GGCACCCACTTCGAACACAGCTTCCGCATCGACAAATGATCGTGTAAAATGGTAAAAACACTTCCCTTGGATATCTTTACGATGTCAGCAATATCATCCAGCTTTAATTTACGGTCGGACAAAACGGACACCAGAGCGGTGTGCATCGTCGGTGTCCGTATGACCGCGTTTAAAATCAGCATACCAGTCGATAATTGTTGATTTGCCTGGGGCAGAGGTGCCATAATGTTTGTCCAACCACTGTTTTGCCTCAACGGTGTTTTTTCCCATCAAAAAGCAGTGTTTAATGAGCACACGAAATTCCTTTTTTTCCATTGTTATGAAAATAACCAAATTAGCGTCACTAAAGCTTCAATAACTCACACAATAATGATCCGAATGACATATACATTTGACAGTACGCCTAAAAGGGTCTGTTCTTTCGAACCACTATGTACTTTTTGTGTTAGTGGCGCTCTCTATGTGTCAGACCGGGGACTTATTGACCGATGTGTTATATATATTTTGTCTTATTATATTTAATGTATTTTATATTTCTAATATAAGAAATTATTAGTTAATATTTTCTTTTTTTTTTCTTTTTAATATGTAT
>NW_017305852.1:73674-79673 GCF_001594115.1 Trachymyrmex septentrionalis | reverse complement strand
TGGAAAAACAAGTCGTGGATCTTACACCAGGACAACGCACCTGCCCATAACGCGCTGTCTGTGAAGCGTTATTTAGCCGCTAGAGGCACTCCAGTGCTCGAACACGCGCCGTACTCGCCTGATTTAGCACCCTGTGACTTTTTCCTGTTTCCGAAGATCAAGTCTGCCTTAAAAGGATCCCGGTTCGAGTCGATGGAAAAGGTGAAGCGAAAATCGGCGGAGCTCCTAAATGCTCTTACAAAAGAAGACTTCCAGCATTGCTTTGACCAATGGAAAAAACGAATGGAACAGTGTGTGGCGAGGGGAGGGGAGTACATTGAAGGGGAGCATTCAATTGTAGAATAATTTTTAAAATAAAACTCTTTTTCATAAGCAGTCTCGTTATTTAATAGTCAGACCTCGTAGTCGCGATTTATTGTTTTTACGCAAAGATAATATCACGTATTTTGTCGACACCAACGGAAGACCACTAGATTCAGGTTCACAGAAACTTTTTGAAAGAAACGAGATCCCTTGGCTGAAAGATCTCACCTTGGGCGAAGCCAAAGCCATAAAATATAAGAAATATTACCATATTGCCTTACCCGTCAGCGAAGGGCAACACGAAGATTCAACGATGATTCTCTCTCAAATTTCCGCAGTAACAAAGAATTTACGAACCATCGTTGAAAATCTAAAATTAGAAACCATTAGTATAGCGAAAACGGATTTTGTCAACAACGTACCATGGAATGATATCAAATCTCTATTACAATTGGCTTTCACCGATTTAACAACTAAACTAATAATATGCAATGGATTAATTAAATATCCTCCTAAAGATCTTCGCCCCATTATAATCGGCGGAATGCATTGCTTGCCTATGGGTGGACACCGAGGCGTTACGAAAACATACCATAGAATAAAGCATAATTATTACTGGGAAAATTTAAAATCAGACGTACAACGGCATATTCAATAATGTTTGCAATGTCAATTGAAAAAACTAGTGAGAGTAAAAACTAAACAATCTATGATGATTACTGACACACCGGGATTTTCTTTCGATAAAGTTGCAATGCATATCGTGGGACTTCTTCCTAGAACCGAAAGGGGAAATGAGTATATTTTAACACTACAAGATCAACTGACTAAATTCTGGGAATACCTTTGTCAGATCAAACCTCCGAGACCATAGCAGAAGCTTTCGTTGACAGATTTATCTGCGTACTAGGAGCACCTAAAGTAATACTAACGGATCAGAGAAGAAATTTTATTAGCTATTTAATGAAGAAGGTAGCGAAAATATTTAAAATTCGCAAATTTCGCACAACAGCTTTTCATCCTCAATCAAACGGATCACTAGAGAGATCACACCACGCGTTAGGAGAATATTTAAAACAATATGCAAACAAACAAAAGCAATGGGATAGATGGATCGGATTAACAATGTTTAATTATAATACAAATGTCCACGAGGCTACTAAACACACTCCATACGAGCTAGTGTTCGGTAAAATAGTAAGAATTCTGTCAAATGAATTATTAGGCCCTGAAGATAAATTGGCAAATTACAACGATTATCTAATAAACTTAGTTACACAACTCCACGTTATGCAGAAAAATGCTCGCGAAAATGTCGTTGAAGCTAAGATCAAATCTAAGAAACATTATGATAAGAAAATAAACCCACAAACTGTCAAACCTTCATGTATTTTTATTAAAGGGACCTAAACCAGGTAAATTTGGGGATCAATGTACAAGCCTCTACGAAATTCTAGAAATATTAAACTGGAATAACGTGTAAAAATTCGGATAAAGAAAAATAGTCGTATAGTGCACCCTCATCGATTACGAATTTCTCATGTAAAACCAGTTCTCAATAACTAAATAAATAATAGTATTAATTATCACTATCAAAATTTCAGATGGATCCCCAGATAAAAAAAATCACAACAATAATATTATTAACACTATGGACTCGCGAAACTTATGGGATAATAGGCTATAATTGCGGATCTCCGTTAGCAAATATAACCACTATGTCACTACTTAATATTGCGGAATGCGATATTCCTCCACAAAACGCGTAAATAAAACCCAAAAATTTGTACAACTTATCCAAGTCAACGAGTTTAAAACCATAATACAATGTAAGATTGAAGTCGATAGAACGGTTAAAAAATGTGGGATGTTCTCTCACACTATGATCAAAATGGTAAATACTTGTACATACAAGAAACATCTCGTGAAACATGCGAACGCATGTACACTCTCGGTTATTTCCGAATGGGACATGTTTATATAACAGGATTAAAATCAAACCAGACGGTTTCTCAACCCGCCACCTTAGCAGGACACGTAGATAACGACGGAACGTGTCACGGTTACTCTGATTCTTACGGAACATGGACGGACGTCATTGTTTTAGCAACCCTGACGTTTACATTAGTAGATTATGAAGCTACTGTACGATTAAATACTAATAAAGTAATACTACGATCGGGAGTAGCTTGCGAATTTGCCACCACCCACTGTGTGGACATAGAAGGAGGCGACACTTATTGGAACCCATTACCCATGCTGGAAAGCTTAATTTTGGCGCACTTTACACTGGAATTTCAGAAGTATTAATGGATAATACCGGCATACAACCACAAGTAGTTTATACTTTAAACTCACAAGATACTGTCTTTGCTTTAACGAAAAAAGGAGAAGAAGTAGTGTGTGAACACACGCTTATATTAACCGAACATCCAAAATTATTAATTTTCGAGACAACACCTGATAATAAAGTATTTGATAAACAATATAAATCCGAAAAATCTCGACATTTTCACCAATATGAATTCTAAATTTGTATATATATTTCTTAATTATTATCTTATATCTTATATCTATTATCTTATATCTTATATCTATTATATATATCTTATTTGTATATATATTTCTTAACCCCACGAACTCATATTTTATTGCGACAAGGAACACAGGTTACTTGCAACGCACTTACACCTGCTATGTACCTCTTAAGAGATTCTTGGTACAGATTCGCAACTAGAAACGTTACCACCTATGATCTTGAAGCCAATGACTAAACCAACATGGAAATATGTCAGCCCCGGCTCACTCGCTACAAGCGGGATATACTCAGAAAATGATTTAGAGACCTTATGGGACCATATAATGTTTCCGGCTGAACGACTTTCCGTGCTTAATGCAGTAGTCCGAAGAATGATGGGGCAGCCAGGTTTTGTAAACGGAGGCTCGTTTGCTAATCTTTTAGACGAAGCTTCGATAGAGAAAATAGCTATGTCTGCGTAAGAAAAATTCTGGAATAAATTTCTGATTTTTGGAAATATAAGTACTGGAATAATCGGAATATATATGAGTGTGAGAGCTATAATACTAATAATATATACGTTTGTGCACGGATATGCCTTGCATACTGTGTATGGATGATCGATGTATCTGCTAGGAGCACATCAGGGACTCGGTCACTCAACTTTTATTACACCTGGGGAGTAGGCCACCCAAACAAAAAAACTTTACTGCCTCGGCGCCCGCGGAGACGGAACCTAACAAACCTATAGGGTTTATAGCCTTAAGGCTATAAAATTTTCTGACCAGATGGACGAGGAAAAGCAGCCCCCCTCCTCTTCTTCCTAAAGAGAAACGCGTCTATGATGCCCCCTCCAATACCACTAACAGAAAATTCTACTTATACCCTTGAATTAAAGGGTTAAAACAAGGAAGCGCAAACATAACCACTTCTGCTGAAATTCTTTTCTATTAAACGTCTCTTATTGTCTCTCTTTACAATTGACATTAACTATGTCATGTGGCTATTTATATTTACAGATCTCTTATAGATTATGTTGAGAATACAAGTATGTAAGTTCAGCGCGTTTCCACTGCGAGTGTACAGACCAATACTTTATGCGTGACTGTACTGTACTCGACACGAGCGCGGCTTCTAGAAACTTCGACACTCATTGTAACCGACATCCGTTTGAGTGATCCCTCTCCTCAGTCTCTGTTAGAACTCCGAAAGGAGAGGACCGTCTCAGTTTGTACTCCGACAAGAAAGGATCGCAAGTCTTGAACTCCGATAGGAGAGGACAGCACGCTCGCGAAATACATAATTCACTTTTCAATAAACTACATTTAATTATAAGTTCTATAATTAATTACCGGCTCAATCCATCCAACCACGCTCCGCTAACTGAAAAATCTTATCAGATTACAATGGAGATCGCCACTCTTAACACAAAATACTTGACACGCAGTCCCTTGAAAGTCAAAGTGATAAGGATGGACTCACCTACCCTGTTCTGGGTACAACTTGATAACAGCAAAGAAGATTTCAAGGATTTGATGGAAGACCTCGCCCGCAGAATAACGCGATGAAGTCGGTTTCTACATCACCGAGTCTACGATATTCACTTAGACGATATGGTTGTTGTTCAAGAGGGACGAAGATGGCATCGAGGTATATATAGATAGATAGATATTGTAGATAGATAAAAAAGAAATATATATACAGATGTATATATATTTTTCTAATATTGTAGCTATAAGATCAAAAATAAGGAACTCAACCTTGCGTATCGAATAACCTTAAAATTAATCTTTTGGTAGAAATACGCAAAATGCCACTGTGTCAGTACCTCTGCTGCATCACCGAATCATCTGATGAAGAATCATCTATCCCAGTTCAAGCAGAAGATCAATGGAATGCCTACCGATATTTGAGAAATCGTATTGGAAAGGTGTCGAATCTATCAACACAATAGCAGTTTCATTAAAATTTGTAACGATTGCTACGAGCGCGAGACAGTCGAATACAAGAAACAATTTTTAGCCATTTTTTCGCATAGTCTAACGCACCAGAGTACAGTGCGTAATCAAACCACATATACGATTTGCAACAAGCCGATAGCATGCATACAATCTGCAGAAGATTGTCCGAGCTGCATTGACTCATTTATACATGCTGATAGAGCGCATCTTGACCCGAGTGGGGCATACCATCGATCTCCTCATGGACCTAAGATTAAAGAAATAATCCTTGAGTTTACATTTTAAGATTATTGTTATTTGGCTTTAATATTTCATGTTCAGCGACACTCGGGTTGTTTTCTTCTTATTACTAATATGAAGAAAAGGGGGAGAAAAAAATTTATATATATTTTTTCTTTCTCTCTCTCCTTCTTTTTATATTATGCAACAGCGAAAATCTTTCAGATAATTTACTAAATTGAACAATGTTACTATCTTCCCTTTTCTTCTCTAACGAAAACACAAAAATTAATGAACCACTCGCTCGTCGGTTACAGCATATATACAAATGGCAGGACCCTATTATGGCAATTTCTGTTGGGACGGTACAAGGCGAGAGATAGAGGCTTATTCAGCAAATAACCATCAGTGGTGTGCTTATAGATATCTAAAGAAACTCCAATGTGTTATCACATGGGAGAACCGTCTAATATATCAACATTATGGCCACTACTTTAAGATTTGCCAGAGATGTTACACACATCTGTCAGACGACCTAAAACTTATTTATTCACCAATGTACACACACCATCTAATTAACATAGACTCGGTACTCCGAGAAGCAAAATGTACAGCCTGCAATGAAGTAATGGTGATAGCCAAGGATGTGACAGACTGTCCCGGTTGCCTCAAATAGTTTCAACAAATTAATAGAAATCTTTATATGAAAAAACGTTTAGACTTAGGATGGGGATTACCAATAGCCAGTATGCCAGCCAGTAACATGAATTCGCCGATGTTTGATGCATAGCACTTCATAACCAATAACAAACAAGTGGTTCTCTCCCTTTTTTCTTTTGCTATTGTTAATGTTTACCTCCCTCGGTTCCAATAATTGAAATGACCAATTATATAAGGAAGAAAAGTGAGATCGATTATACTTATATCGGCGATTATTAAGATAAGAAAAATATACTAGGATTACCGCAAATACGCGCGCGCGCACACACACACACACA
>NW_017305852.1:68031-73638 GCF_001594115.1 Trachymyrmex septentrionalis | reverse complement strand
ATATATATATATATATATATATATATTATATGTCGGCGATTATCACAAATATCTCTATACGTACACACATATATATACGAGGTCTGTTCAAAAAGTATCGCGAATTTTTTTTCAAAAATTATTTATTTATTCATCAAACAATACTAACTTCTATGATAGCAAAATGAAACATACATAATAGTAATTAAATAAAATACTATACATACATATAAATATATATATATATTTTTTTAAAGAGAGTTCTCTAGTCACTTTATATATATGAGCGTTAAGTTCTCTAATAAGAAGCACGAAAGAATTAAGGAAGGGGTTTTGGAGGTCGCCAATTATTCCTTCCTGCTTCTTACAAAAATAACTGCTACTACGTGCGAAATTAATAAGGAGTACGAAGGAATTAAAGAAAGAGTTTTGTCATTCGTTCCTACTTTTTTCCAATATGCCTTAGGGTGCACATGTAAGTGAAACGAGCTTAAGTGTGGATCTTCCAGCCCCGAGATAGCATATGGCCCTAATAAACTCATCGAAGAAAAGAACCGGTTTAGACTGCAAATATTGTGTAACACGGACCCTAATATTTGTCTAACGCAGGGGGTATTACGTGCGGACTCCACAGTTCTTTTCTTCGACTAAAAACTTTCGTCATCACCATAAAAATTATTAACAAGTAATACCGGTACACCATCTGTTTCTACTTTGAGAGGTTACAATAGCGACGAACCGAATAACATTGACCTCTTTGATCTAATAATCCACTCGGGACAGAGTCGTTGAATTAGATATTTGAACCAAGTGTCAAATAGGCGAACTTTATTCCGAGGAAGAGGAAGAATAAATAGATTAGAATTATAGAACAACAGTTGTCTGCAATAAATGACACATGTGGCTCTAAACTATTGGACATTTGGCAAATGGTCGATGACGAAAGTTGTCTTAGACACATACCCCTGTATCCCATTTCACAACCGATATCCTTAATCCTAATCCTAGATTAAGGCCAACAGCACATGTGTGCTCTGCACTCGGTACTACTCGCCAATATAAAAAGAGGCCCTCCACGAGGAACGGGAAGTCAGAAGTCAGAAGTCAGAAGTCAGAAGTCAGAAGTCAGTAGTCAGTAGTCATCGGTCACTTTTTAAACTAAACTCTGTCTGTTCTCAGTCGTCAGTTATCAGTTGTCAGTTCTGAATTATCAATTATCAGTTGTCAGTTCTCAATTATAAGTTGTCAGTCGTCAATTTTTCAAAACGAAACTCCGTCGGTTTGTGACTAGACGCAGTTTTCACTCGAACTCCATCTCCTTTGGACTTTAAACAAGAGTGACTCGACTGGAGCCTTCGCATCCGAGTGGGAACCCTCCGTGGAGTGCTGGGACCAAAAAATTTCGACCGTTAGATCCACCCACATCCGCAGAACAACAGTAAGTCCCATTCACACACACACACGCACGCACGCACGTACGCACGCACGCACGCACGCACACATATATAAGAACCATCCGCTATAATTTATACTAAATTATAGTGCCGCGTCTGAACCGTCCTTACAAGGGGTGGTTTAGAAGCCGGGCCTACCGGGAAACGGAGACTCTTGAACGAGGAGTTCAAGAAGTACCACGGGGATTTACGAGAACAGGGTCGTCCGGGCGAGGATCAACCACCCTTACCTCCCCCTCGATCGCCGTCACCCGCGTTTTCGGTCGCACTGACGGAGAGAATCCTTTCAGATACTCCTTCACTATCGTATTCAACCATACGAATTTTAAAAGAAGAAAAATTGCACGCCTACCATTACAGTAGCGTGCGACATTTACGAGAAGAAGACTATCCTCGGACGAAAATGTTTTGCGAGGATTTCCTCAGAAGAGCTGACGAAGATCCAGAATTTTCTTTGTATGTAATATTTAGCGATGAATCGCTGTTTACACGAAAAGGAGTTTTGAACTCGCGTAATATGCACGTATGGGACGACGAGAATCCGCGAGTGACGCGGCTCAGAAGTTCCCAAATTCGTTGGAAATTGATTGTCTGGGCTGGGATTATGGGAACAAAAATATTGGGTCCAGTAATTCTCCCAGAAAAACTAAGTAGCGGATCATATGTGCAATTTTTGACAGAAAATCTACCAGATTTTCTGGAAGACGTGCCATTCTTGGATCGAAATAAAATAATATTTCAACAAGACGGAGCTGGTTCTCACAACGCCAGAATTGTTATGGACTTTTTAAACCAGCAATTTCCCGCACGTTGGATGAGTCGGTATGGTCGATACGCTGGCCACCAAGATCTCCGGACCTCAACTCATTGGATTTTTTCTTGTGGGGATACTGCAAGGAAAAAATTTATAGACAGCTTCCCGAGGACGTGGAAGAATTAAATAACAAGCTACGCGATGCTATTTGGTCCATCGAAAACGACGTTATGGAAAGAATGCAGTCAAATTTTGACGGATGAGAGCTTGCGTCACAATGGACGGTGGACACTTTACTATAAAAAAGAAAATGTTCATTTCACAGCAATTAATAATTAATCTGCCCTTTTCAGGGCAACCAAATATTTCATTTCGAGGAATATTCTTTTAGTTCGCAAATAATTAAATTAAAAAAAATAAAATTTAATTTTTGAATTAATATTAAATTTAATATTTCAAAGTTGAATAATTCTAGACTATTCAATTTACTACAACTATTAGTTACAACTATTAGTAACATTGCCAAAAGTAATTATGATAATTGACACGATTGACAATCTGACATTGGCTACAAGTAGGCATTATTGATTCATGCTTGTAATTGTTGATAAGTCAGGATGCGACTAGAAGCTACATTGGTTACAGTATGCTACAAAAGCAGGCATTATTGGTTTATTTGACATTACGAATGTGTGCTTCGAGATTATTCTCGCGCTATATCGTAAGATTTATTCTAACAGGCTCGTTAAAGTGAATAGCAGTTATGGCAGAAGCATGCTGGTGCACGTTGGAGCATGCTGGAATATGCTGATTCAGTGCGTGAATAATCTCGAAGTACACATTTGTAATGTCAAATGAATCAATAATGCCTGCTTTTGTAGCATGCTGTAACCAATGTAGCCTCTAGTCGCATCCTGACTTACCAACAATTACAAGCGACCGATAAATCAGATTTCTATTATGTTACTCTTAATTCTGTTCTTAAAACCTAACCTGCTTGATTGTGTCGTCAAGCTCAGATTTCGCGTCGGATCACAGCGGATTGCGTATGTGTGTGTGTTGTGTATAACGCGTTTCTTATTCTTAATTTCGAGTTAAATAATTAATCGGTACTACTTAAGAATAATAAATCGATAGAATAGTTCGTAAATCGTTCTTCGTAACTGATACATGTGCTATCGACTCGGTTATCGATCAAGTGCGTGAGTAAATCAGTGATGAAAGTGTTACAGTTCTTCAGATATTATTTTTAAAAGAAAAACAAACTCCTGTTTCATTACTTGAAACATAAGTTTATCACACGTGAAGTCCTCGTATTACTTCTTCATGGTCGTGACGCGAGTCGAAATTTTAATCCTACTTTGAAGCTCTTTCAACTTTAATTAAAACTTTATAAACCTTTTGATATTTGAATAATCAAATAGGACTTTTTTTAACATTACTTAATCTACAGTTCCTATTCAGAAAACTTCTTTTAAACCTAAAAATAAAAAATTTTTCAATAACTGCCATTTACAGGCTCAACAAAGAACTCAATTCATTAGATTAGAACCTATTACTCGTATAAATCTAGAGTCTATATACGTCCTAAAACTATGATTCAAAGTAGAAGCAAAATTTCAACTCGGACGAAATTTATCTGTCAAAACAAATGAACAAAGTAAACGGCGAGAAAGAGTCAACGCATAACACATTTAATTAAAGATAATAGTTATAGATACATAAATAAACACGAAGTAGAACGGCGTATATTAATATATAAAACAATTACAAGTTTCGGCTGCTGGATTGAGCCCTCCTCAGATGTAAAATAAATTGAGTATAATAAAAGTAATAAAAGACTACATAAAAATAAATAAAAATAAATAAATAGTTCGATGTCGCAACAGTTTAAACGCGCGGAAATCTGCAATACGGATGAATATCGACGTGTCGCATGTTATGATAGGGCAGTCAAAACGATGTCAAAATTCATAGTGAAGTGATAGCTGAAAAATCGGAAAAGGAAGGGAACTCGTAAGAAAAAGGCAAACTTAAAAATTAGACACGCCGCAATTAAGATAGAAAGTACTCACTCACCAACACGCCCGAACAAGCAAGTGAGAACCACTGCAATATATAAGCGAAACAGGTGTGAAAACGCATGGCGCTGATAGGATTGTAAGTGTCGAAGTCGAACATGTCAACGTCGCACGTGACACCGACCGCTCGCCGAAACAAAACGCAACGCATTGAGAGAGGAGACGGGTCGACAGAATCGAGAGTCAGACTTTGTTTATAATCGGCAAATATGCTTTATGAAGACCTTCGGTGTCCGTTTGTAGATTAAGACTACTTTTCTGTTTCTTAATATGAAGCATTTCCGAGATCAAACGCTTTCTATACGAAGGCTCTTCATCTAAGATTAGAACATTGTCCCATTGGAAATCGTGATTGTGACGCAGCCTATGATCGGTGATGACAGAGCGGGCAGAAGCTTTGTGTCTGATATGGTTGCGATGTTCAGCAATTCTGGTTTTCAATTGCCTGCCCGTCTGTCCAACATAAGAAGCGTCATAATTATTGCACAAAATTTTATAAACAACATTGCTTTTCGATGTGCGGGGACAAGTGTCCTTCTGGACTCTAATATATTTGTCCATTTTGTTAAGGCTGTGGAAGGCCACTCTGATATCACTTTTGTTTTTATTCAATGTTCTAAATTTCTCCGTATGAAACGGAATGAAAGGCACCGTGAGCCAAGAGGTAGACTTATTAGTTAAGTCGCTGTCAGTCGCGACATCGTGTACTCTATGTCTCTTTTTAATCAAATTTTTAATCCTATGATTAATGGAGTCGAAAATGAAGTCAAGTGGATAGTCATTCAGTAGTAAAATGTAAATGATAGAGGTCAAATTTTTAGTGTGAAACATACTGTCGGATAATAAAAGGGCTCTGTCGACTAACGAAAAGATGGTGCCTTTTTTCTGCGTCAATGGATGATTAGAATAAAAGTTCAAAAACCTACCTGAAAACGTTGGCTGAGAGAGAGAGAGAGGGAGGGAGGGAGGGAGAGAGAGAGAGAGGGAGAGAGAGAGAGAGAGAGAGAGAGAGAGAGGGAGAGAGAGAGAGAGAGAGAGAGAGAGAGAGAGAGAGAGAGAGAGAGAGAGAGAGTATGTGTGTTTGTGCACGCGCGCGTGTGTGAGCGTTTATTATGTGAGACAGAATAATTCTTTGTCCTTAGACAGCTGATTGCAACAAGTACCCTTTGTCGCTCGCGTCAGACGCGTCGCCGCCCCTGCTTACCTTCTATACGCGATCTGTGATTCGATAACTTTATTCTTTAATTTAAAAAAGAAGCGTTGTATAAAATTTTTGTAAAGGAAAAGTCGTCTTAGAATTCAGCCAAGAACAGATCTGTGCAAGGACAAGGGGTTTTTC
>NW_017305852.1:58275-67931 GCF_001594115.1 Trachymyrmex septentrionalis | reverse complement strand
TTTTAAAACACTGTATATATATATATATATATATATATATATATATATATATTGTGATATGACGTTTTCCGTCCGTCACAAAGATCGTAAGATCTGATCGAATAACGCAGCTCTGGCGTTTTAGGTCCTTCCACTTTTTATAGGACGCACCCTTGTAGCGTTTTTATGTCTATTTCGCGTTTGTTTCATTTTGTGCGTGCCGCAGATTTTCTGTATCGGTTTATCGTTCTTTTGCGCACTTTCTACCACAAGTTTTATAGGATAATTAGCGATCCCCTTACGACTTTGTGAACTTTGCGTCATCTCATCGGACCATACATGAAGGGAGAAGACGACCAGGACCGAGAGTCGAGGGAGGAGCGATTGAGGACGGATTGGCCCAGCATCCTACAAGACGGATAACACGCAGGTGACATCGCTCCACATTTTGATATTTTCGCTTTGTTCCGAACCATATTCTATCACACCGTATTACAGGCGCACATGGGGAAGGAATCACGAGGGAAGCAGCCGGGGATGGTCACTCTACGCCCAAGTGTTGGTGAGAGACCCCATGACGGAGCTTGTGTGAGGTCGGAATCAAGATCGGAAGGGAGGTACTGACGCTAATACCGAGATGTAAGTCCCTCGGAGAACAAAGATCCGGGAGAGCTTCCTAAGCGTCCGAAGGAAACTTTGCGATCCAGTCGAATTCTGTTCGCCAAGACATAGGATACGCCGATGGCACAGCTCACGCAATTCGCGGAGCCCGCGGGGCCGCGTGCCAATTAGACGCGATATATAGGCTTTCTCGTGGAAATAGCAATCACTGCGTGCCTCCGGATGGATCAGCGCCCGGCACTTGTGCTGTGGCGAGCGAGCAAGTAAGATTCCGTTCTTAGCCGTTGGAGAGTGAACACCTCTTGGAAATACATACCAGTGGTTGTGATTAATCTAAACGGAATCTAAGAATTCGTATTATATTATATAATACTTTTTGTCGGAGGATTGAAGGAGGCTATACGATTTTCTCTCTGAGACTGATGTTGAAAGTGGGATCATTTGCATTTCTTAATGATTCAAGGAGAGACGAGAAAGGAAAAGAAGGAAAATAATTCGATTGCCTGATCAACATGATTGAGAAAAGAAAAGAAGGAAAATAATTCGATTACCTGATCAACATGATTATTTAGTGAGCCTTTCAGGGTGTAAGACCGATACATTATAATTAAGACTAAAGCTTTAATTAAATTTTTCTTTAAATTGAATAAAATATTTTTAATGATTGATAGATACTTTGAATGTTTGATTAGTTAATCTTTTTTATTTTTTGAATTTGATTTTGCTTTTAATAACTATAGTGTTAAGATTTATAAGATCTGGCAATTTGATTTACTCTAATTATATTGTTTCTTATGTTAGTTTTAAACTTTAGAATTGATATTAATGATTTGAGCTGATGAATGTCTTTCTGAGAGTTGGGTGTATATATTATGATACGATGTATTGTTAACATTTAATTAAATATGTTATTCATTCATTTAAAATTGTTGAATGATATATTGTTTTATATTATAATATAATATATATTACATTAAAATTGAGGATATTTAAGGTGTAAGTTAACTTAGCTATTTTTAGTTTATGCTTAAGATTAGTCAATTATCTTTGATCTTTGAGTTAAGAATTTATTTTGAGAGAATAACTTTCTCCCTGTGATACTGAGTAACATTGGGGGGAGTTGTTTTTGTCACACATGTTTTGAATAGTTTTTGTGTGTTATGTTCATTCTGATTTGTGTGTGTAATATTTAGCTTAATCTTGAGAGAAGGATTTTACACTTTCTGTGATCTCATGTATAATTGATTTTTAATTTTTCAGCTTTTTCTAGAGATAATAATCGTTGTGTATAGAACCCTCGTTAAGGTAATTGCTTTTATATTCTTTTACTTAATATTAATTAAATAATTAGTTATATTCTTTTTATGAATAATTTTTGGTTTAGAGGTATTAGATTAAGTTTTCTTTTTGCTACATATGTTTTAAAGGTTTTTTTGTGTGTTATGTTTATTTTGACTTGTAATATTTCTTATATTTAGCCTAATTCTGAGAAAAGAATTTCACATTTCGTGGTTTCATTTTCCTTATTTATGATTGAATTTTATTTTGTTGCATTTCTTAGAGATAATAGTCCTCATTAAGTTAATTGTTGTTCTTACTTTACATTAAATAATTGGTTATATATTTTTTAAAATACGAAGCGTCTTACCAGTGTTAAGATGTTGAACTATATAATATACACTCATTTAAATTGAAATTAATTTTCTGAAATAAATTGCGAGCCGATAAGATTATCTGATTCACACAATCAATCTGAAACAAATAATCCCTCCCAAAATTTCCCAAATCTTAAAAAACTATAATATATTTATTGCGAAAAATATTGCCTCGGCCGGGAGTCGAACCCCCGTCGATCTCTTTCATTCCGTGCGAGTGTCCTAAGCCTTTAGACTACCGAGACAGAGGAATTATACTATGTCAATATGGGTAAGAAACATAGATCTAATGAGAGTAACAAGAGTGCCAATATGTCGGGAAAAAAGACGGTTCTCCCATATCTATATTCTCCCCTCTATCTAAGAAACAAAAAACATTTCAAGTTGAGTTTGATAGAGGGAGTTATTCATTGGATAATATTAACATTAAGAATATAATTGGTCCGAAATCGGTGAATCCTTTGTCGTTGCCTCTTCCAGGGTCCTCTTCTGGGATCTTGAATGGGGAGTTGGTGGAATCTGTATGTGATCAGAGAATAGAATTCTTAAATTCTCAGAAGACAAATAGATATAGTGATCGATCTGTTGGTCCTTCGTGAGGGTGGAGTCATCTGCATCGGACTCTGGTAGTTCTTTGTCTATTGGTAATTTGCACTCTATGTTTATTTCTAAATTGGATAGAAATCTTTTCAATGACATACAGAAGATTACAAAATTTAGCCCTCATGTTATTGAAGTTAGGAAAACATTTCTTGAAGCGAATCTTTTTGTATCAATAAATGACAAATTTCCTAAACATTGGATTTTCTATTGTATATCCGAGTTTCAAACTATTGTATATCAAAGGAGTTATTAGAAATGTTGATCCTTCACTTTTAGTCGATAGAAGGTTTATAGGACAAATAATGCATTTGAGATTATAGATGTTCAAAGACTAAAATATTTTTCTAAAAAAAGTAATCAATTAATTGAATTCCAATTCCATTAAAATTACTTTTAATTCTGGTTATTTACCAGAGATAATTTTCATTTGAAAGGTTAAAATAAAAGTGTGGCCATTTGTTAATAGAGTCAGAGTTAATACTCGTAGAGAAGTGTGATATCTGCTCTCGTTAGGAACTTTCTATTATAATAAAGTTTGTAAAGGGAAATTGACATGTCCTAAGTGTGGGAAGTATCATAAGGAGGTTGATTGTCAATCTTAATCTATTAGTTGTAATAATTGTCGTAAAAAGAACATCATTCTTTTGATATGGTTTGTCCGGTTTCTGAACATTTCAAATTAATTAACATGATTTACGCTTGTAGCCATTAGCTATGCTAATGTAGATCCTGTGTTAGCAAAAAACTTTTAAGACAACATAATATTAAAAGTACAAAAGAAGTTGAAAGAACTTTTTATCCATTGGCACATACGTAGGTTGCTGGAAAAGTTTCTGCAATCTAGTACTTCCAGTGGCGCCAACGTTCTACTACTATCATATCCGTAAAATTAGACATTTTTAACCTGTAATTCAATTGACAGTTTGTACCAAGCTAACTAGTTTTGTTTGCATAGTATTTTAAAAGAAGTTATTTTGTAAGAAAATGGAAATTTCGCGTGAAAATTTTCGGGCAATGATTTTTTACGATTACAAATGTAATCTAACTCCGAAACAATACATCGATCGACTTCATTTGGCTTTTGGAGATGAAGCAATATCCAATAGGACTGTTTATAATTGGTTTGCCGAATTTCAGCGTGGACGTATCTTTCTTAGTGATGAATTCCGTGAAGGTCGTCCATCCACGTCTGTTGTTGCCACTAATGTTGATGCTGTGCGTGAAATGATTGAGCGAAACCGGCATATAACATACCGCGAGATTCAGGCATTCTTAGGCATTGACATGAAAGCAATACATACGATTTTGCATGATCACTTGAGCGTACGGAAACTTTGCAGTCGTTGGATCCCACACAATTTGACCGAAGTTCAAAAACAGGCTCGTGTTAAATGGGGCAAAGAAATTCAATTGAGGTCGGTCAAATTTGGTCTACAACATCCTTACTGGGGACGAAACATGGATCTATTCGTATGAACCCGAAAGTAAACAACAATCCACTGTTTGGGTATTTCAAAATGAACCGAAACCAACAAAAGTTGTTCGTTCACGCAGTGCTGCAAATGGTTGCTTGTTTCTTCGGTTATACCGGACATGTGACAACCGTGGCTTTAGAGGATTGAAGGACTCTAAATATTGATTGATATACAACAATTTGTTTGCTAGAAGTCATAAATGAATTGCGTAGAACAAACCGAAATCGTCGCATCATCCTTTATCATGACAACGCCAGCTGTCACACAGCACGTCAAACCATTGATTTTTTATAATAATATCAAATATATATAGTAATAATGTCGAATTGATGACTCATTGTCCGTATTCACCTGATTTATCACCTAATGACTTCTTTTTGTTCCCAAACATTAAAAATAAGATGCGTGGTGAGCGATTTGAGTCGCCTGAAGCAGCTGTTGAAATATTTCGTACTCTGATTTCTGAGGTTACAGCCCTAGAGTGGAAAAAATGCTTCGAAAATTGATTCGAGTGTATGCAAAAATGTATCGATCTTAAAGGCGAATATTTCGAAAAACAATAAAGCCATTTACCGAATTTTACATGTTTTTTTTTCATATTGTTTGCAGAAAACTTTTCCAGCAGCCTACATATGTCTAGAGAAATGGATGAGAATGATACTTTGTTTTATGGTGACCCTCCTGACCCTTATCAAGATTCGGTGTCTGAAGCACTTGAATGAGCCTCTAGTTTGTCAGGTTTGAAGGAGAGTGGAAATGACTTGACATCTTTGGGAAAGAGTAATTCCAGATTGGACCGCTTTATGTCTCGTTTTAAGAAAAAGAAAAAACAGATTTTGGTAATCAGAGGGGTAATCAGTGGTGACTTTGTTAGGGAACTGAATAAGGTGATAATTGAAAGGTAGGACGAGGATAGGGTTTCATTGGTGGAACCTGAGGACTCGGCATCTACTATGATTAGTACAAGAAAGAATGCTGTTCATAAAATTACTAATAAGAGCCATATCAATTTGGGAGTAGATCATGATAGAGATCCGGATGGGATGGCTTTTGAGGAAGCCACCCTTGTTCAAATTTATTTCACGTTTGTTAAAACTGGTTCTTTTAGAAAACAAAAGATCTCTGAGATTGCCAAAATAGTATTTAATTTTATTGTAAATTAATTTTGTTCTAGTGTATCTGTGATTGATCTATTGAAACTCAACACTTCAGATATTCTCTTCGTGTATTTGTTTTTCTTTTTTTAATAATGTTTTATATAATACAATGGAACAATAGAGGATTACAATCTAAATTACATGAAATCTCCAATAAAATAAATATGTATAGTTTTTGTATTCAGGAATAATTTCAAAAAAAAAGCTGCTAGTAATTTCTTTATATAAACCTCCAGATGTGAAAGTAAATCCTGAGGAATGTGGAAAATATTATTCTTCTGTATATCTAGATTAAATGAGTCTTTTTGAATCGTAATTTGTGAAGATTTTAATGCTCAACATTGCTTTTGAGGATCAATTACAGCAAATGATTGTGGGAAAAATTTGATTTATGCCATTGCGGATTTATCCTTACAAATATTGAATGATAGCTCTAGTACTAGAGTGTCTTGTAATAGGCAATATATTAGTGTTCCGAACCTGTCTTTGTTTCCCAAGATTTGAAACATGTTTCGCATTGGTCGGTGTTATCGAAACCATGAGGTAGTGATCATTCCGATCTCAATTGAAGTTACTTTGATCAATCAGGATAGTTTTTAGATTGGTTTAGATTGGAAAAATTTTACAATAACTTTTTCTGACAGACCTAAATTAATTACTAAATATTGAGATAATAAGGCATTTCAGGATAAAATGAATGTTCAAGTAAAAAATTTACTAGCAAGGAATATTTCAGATTGTGACTTGTAAAATAGTTTGCAGGACGCTATATTGAATTCTTTTTTTGAATCGGGGGGGAGATGTATAATTGCTCTAATATTGTTAAATATGATCAGGATAAGAGTTATAAGATTGTTATTGGACCTAAATTTGAGGGTTATCGGAGAGTGAAAAATAAGCATTGGTGGAATGAAATGTACGAAGAAGCAGTTAAGGATAGACAATTGGCTTTTGATAATTTTAAAGTTTTCCCTTCTAGAAAGAGTTTATATCTGTACCGACAATCTTCCCTTAAAGCTAGGAAAATTATTGCCAAAAGCAAAAGAGAAAATTTTAGGAATTTTGTTAATATAGTGGACTATAATTTCCAGTCGAAGGATTTTTGGGAAATAATTAATATTTTTAAGAATTATACATTTAATAATCCGGTTGCTCCTAATGATTAATCGATTGAAGATAAAGTATTTCCTATGATAGACAATTTGGTTCCTGGTGTATAAATAATCTTGATTCTCCAATAGATTCTCAATTTTCTGAGAGATTATTTGTGAAATTCAATATTAATGAAATATATTTATTAATTTTATTACTGAAAATAAATAGTGCTGCTGGTCCTGATTTAATTAATAACTTAATCATTTCACATTTGCCACATACAGTGTGGAAATTTTATTACTTTCTGTTAATCAAATGATAGACAACGGTATTTTTCCGGAATCTTGAAAGGAATATGATGATTTCGATTCCAAAAAATAATAATAAAAGTTTAAGGCCGATATCACTATTATCTTGCTTGGCTAAAGTCTTTGAGAAATTGGTTTTGAGACGCTTGGAAAAATTTATTAAATTAGAGAATATTTAACCGGATAATTAATTTGGTTTTTGCAAAGGATGATCTTGTGACCATTGTTTGGCCCACATTAATTTAGAAGTATATAAAACATTTACTAGAGTCAATTACTGAGTGCATTAGGTATTTCTTGATATCAAGGGAGCATATGATAATGTCAATTCGGATATTCTTTATAATGAATTAAATATGTTGAACATTCCGGTATCATATAAAAGTTTTTTTAAATTTTTTCTCTATGATAGATCGGTAAAATTTTATAATAATAATGTTTTGTTTGGCGTTAGAATTCAGAAGGAATTGCCTCAAGGGTCTACATTGAGCCCATTGTTGTTTAATTTTTATATTAGGAAGATTGTCTTTCAAATATCACACAATTGTTCTATGATACAGTTTGCGGACGATATAGCTGTGTTATCAAGAGGAAGAAACCCTAATTTAGTAACTGAACAATTTAAGAGGACTTTTTATTCTTTGTTTGAATGGAGTTCATCAATCTTTCACTCGAAATCAATAAAACTCAGTATATTATTTTTTATAAAACTAGAAAATTTTATATTCCCAAATCAATTGATTTATATAACTCGGACCTTTTAGTAGATTAATTAAATATCTGGGATTGGTTATGGATGTTGGGTTGAGATGGAAGGATTATATTGCTTTTTTGAAAAATAAATCTTTACAATTTATGAATATATTAAAGTGGATATTAGGATCCATGTGGGGAATTAGTGCTTCAAGGTCATTGAAATTATATTAATGCAATCTTATTGGCACAATTTGAGTAGAGATCTTTTTGGTATATTAATGCGGCCAATTCATATATTGACATCATTAATAACTTGTTATGCGCTGCATATAAAAAGACATTGGAGTTACCTAAAGCTGCTAATGAGTGTGTTGGAAATTTTTTGATCAAAGATCATTTAACAATACAATAAATGAATTATCTGAAGGTTTTTTACTTAAATGTATCCAACTTAAACATAATAAAATTCTAAATAAATTAAAATATTTTTCTCAATCGGTGGCAGATAAAAGAGTATCTAATAGAAATATACTATTTATTCTTTTAAAGTGGAATGAAATTAAATACTTTAAAGAATCGTTATATGTGTAAAGACATATTAACACTTACATACCATATACATTCACACTTTTTTAGGTATACTTTATGCTTTATACTCTGTTAGACATATACCGCGACCAGATGACGCGCTCTCACGAACACTATACTCAATTGCCCATCTAGATACATTCTCATATAATTATTCTTTTGTCAACCGTCCTAGATACGACATCGTTCTATTACATTCTCGCGATTTGATATTATATGTGTTAATAAACTAACATTATTATTTGTGAAATCGTGTACAATCAATTACCTACATTCATTATATGTAGCAATCCGCTACATAATTGTGACCTTCGGACGTGATCTGCATACGGGACCACTCGACGTGATCAACAGTTCGCAACACGACTGACGCAATCGTGCGCCATTGTTACTGACACGTGCTAACATGTCATTACCGAGGACGCCGGCACCAAGTCCCTCGTTAACGTATCAATGGGAGAGGAAAACGCACAAGCGCTAAACCACGCCGACAAATTTTATGAAAACTCTTCTCCAGTAAATATAAATGCTGCCCAGGCAACGCCAATGGATCTATGAGGCACTGTTCAGCAATTGGCTAAGCAAATGACCATATTGTTAACCCGGATGGACAAGATGGACAAACGATCTCGCTCAAGATCCCGATCAAGATCCCGCAGCAGAAGCCGCATGCGACGTTCGGGCAATGCAAGCAACACCACGACACAAGACACAGGTCAGTGCTATTACCACCGAAGATTCAGCGACCAGGTACGCAAGTAAGAATCACCTTGCAGTGCAAAAACAAAAGTTATTCAGGGAAACGAGTAGGACCGCCGTCAATAGGAGCCACCAACGACGATCGCGAGGTATCTCCACAGCTCCATGTCACCGACAGAATAACAAGCTTAATCTTCCTCGTCGATATAGGCTCGGACATCTCATTTTTACCGCTGTCGGGAATCAAAAAAGCAGTCGCACCGACTCGCACGCCACTCGTTTTATATGCTGTCAACGGTATACAGGTCAAGACATACGAGGGTGGTTCCAGAAGTACCCGACCTAACAAAGAAAACACAAAAAATTTGGGAAAAAATATCTTTATTTCTCAACACATAGTCTCCTTTTAGCTCGATACACTTTTCCCAGCGATGTTCAATAGCTTCGATGGCCTGTTTATAGTAAGAACCGTTGAACTCCTCAAAATAGCCATTAACCGCAGACTCCACCTCTTCATTGTTGGTAAATCTTCTACCATCGAGCCATTTTTTCAAGTTTGGAAAGAGAAAATAATCCGAGGGGGCTAAATCTGGCGAATAGGGTGCATGGGGAAGCAATTCGAACTTTAACTTAACATCCTCTCGACGCTGCTTTTGTTCGATTGTGAGCAAGCGCGGCACCCACCTTGCGCACAGCTTTCTCATCTCAAAATTTTCAGCCAATATGCGATGTACAACACTTTTTGAAATGTTTACCATGTCTGCTAGCTCGCGCACTTTC
>NW_017305852.1:52486-58175 GCF_001594115.1 Trachymyrmex septentrionalis | reverse complement strand
GTTTAAACTCTGCCACCCAATATTTTACTGTTGTAAACGAAGGAGCAGACTCCTCCAGAGTAGAATCCAGCTCGGCTTTGATATTGGTTGGGCTAAGACCTTTCAAATGAAAGTATTGTATCACATAACAATGACCAATTTTTTCCATCTTTGCAAATTCACCGAGATCGTCCACTATTGATGGCTGCCAAACAAATACTGAACAACGTAGCGTCTTCAAACTTCATAGTTAAGCTTTAGAAAGTTGGTGCTTTTCCCTGTGATTTTTTTTATACAACAACCGCCTTTGTACGTCAGGTCGGGTACTTCTGGGACCACCCTCGTACGGACAAAAAATTCTCACGCTAGACCTTGGCATACGCAGACCAATCATATAGCAATTCACTGTGGCCGACGTCTCACGTCCCATCATAGGGGCGGACTTACTCAAACATTACGGCTTCATAGTAGACATTCAAGGTAAGCATCTAATCGATAAGGCATTAGTGTCCCAGGTTTCAAGCGACAGATTGCCTACGCTTCCATCAAAACAATAGATTCCACGTCAACATACTACCATATCCTTGCGGATTACCCAAAAATTACCAAGGAACCGCAGTTGTCGACACACAGAGCACACGGAATTTTTCACCACATCCAAACTAAAGGTCCTCCAGTTTCCAACCGACCGCAATGACTACCGCCGGACAAACTAAAAGTCGCAAAGGCGGAATTCGCACATTTGATGCAACTCGGAATCTGCCGACCTTTCAATGCCTTAGGCGGCACCATTGCATCTGGTACCCAAGAAGCAATCCGGTGTGTGGAAATCTTGTGGGGATTATCGAGGCCTGAACGCGGTGACGACCCCAGGCCGATACCCGTTACCTCACATACACGAGCTCGCCAATCATCTTCACGGTAAACATATATTCTCCACACTAGATCTAATCAAAACATACCACCAAGTACCTGTCCTCGAAGAGGACATCCCAAAGACGGCAGTAAGCTCTCTGGTTTGTTCGAATTCATAACCATGCCTTTTGGCCTACAGAATGCAGCGCAAACCTTCCAGCGGCTCATGAACTACATCCCACAAGGTTTAGAATGTTGTTTCGTTTACGTAGACGACGTACTCATAGCTTCCACAGACGAGGAGCAACACAAAAAGGATGTACGTCAGGTTTTTCAACGACTTCAAAATGCAGGCATCACCATCAACCCAGCCAAGTGCAACTTTGGGCAGAAGAACACAGAATTTCTCGGATATGAGATCAACAGCGATAGCATCAAACCTCGGGCAAATAAGATAAAAATAATTACAAATTTTCCACGACCTGAGACGATAATTCAACTCCGCAGATTTCTTGGCATGTTAAATTATCGTCTTCACCTGAAGCATGCAGCCAAAAACCAGAGATTGTTAAACGAACTATTGAAAGATAGTAAGAAAAACGATAAGAGGTCCGTGCCTTGGAATGCCGAGACAATAGCCGCATTCGAGGCCTGCAAAGTTGAATTCGCAAACCATACTGGCACACCCGATCGAGGGAGCAACACTACTTCTCTCCACTGACGCATCGGATACTACCATAGGAGCTTCACTAGAACAGATGAGTAATAACCAATTGTCACCTATAGCATTCTTTTCTAAAAAAAAACTCTCTGACACACAAAGAAAATACAGCACGTTTGACCGAGAGCTTTTAGCAATCTATGAAAGCATTAAATATTTTAAACACATCCTTCAAGGTCGCATAGTCACTATTCGAACTGATCACAAACCACTAACTCATGCATTCAAACAGAATTTAGACAAAGCGTCACCTCGACAAGCGCGACAGCTGGATTTAATCGCTCAGTTCACCACGAATATTGTACATATCGCTGGATAGGAAAATATCATTCCTAACACGTTATCACGCATCAATGTGATCCAAATTCCAGTAATAACTACTACGGAAGAATTATCCACGGAACAAGCAAAAGATGAGGAGCTGCAAGAACTTCTCAGAGGAGAATCAGCTTTAAAATTAAAAGCATTCACGTTACCTGGCTCAATCACACCGTTTTACTGTGACTGTTCAAGAGTAATAAGGCGCCATACGACCTTATGTCCCAGGAACGCTGAGGAAAAAAATCTTCGACACCGTGCATAGAATGGCACATTCCAGCGGCAAAGCTACCAAACATCAAATTGCACAAAAATTCGTTTGGCCAGGAATCAATAGAGACATCACTCACTGGATACATACCTTACAATGCCAGCGTAGCAAAATCCAACGGCACACCAAAAACATAATTCATAAGATTCCGATGCCAGACCAGCGTTTTCATTAAGTTTATTTGGATCTCATCGGCCCTCTCCCGAAGGTAAGAGGATATAAATGTTTAATCATGATTGACCGTTTTTCCAGATGGCCTGAAGCCATACCACTTCCCAACATGACCGCGCAAACAGTTGCCGTAGCATTCATCGATGGCTGAGTAGCATGCTTTGGAACACCTGCCGTTATCATTATCGATCAAGGCAAACAATTCGAAGCCAGTATTTTCCAAATACTCTCGAAATTCCTGGGCAGCAAGAAGACCAGAACGTCTCCTTATCACTCAGTGTCAAACGACCTGATTGAGAGATGGCACCCTTAAAACTGTGATAACCTGCCACGAAGACGGAAGACAATGATTAGATCTATTACCTACAGTACTACTAGGCTTGCGCACATGTCTAAAAGAAGATCTGAAATGCTCTCCAGCTGAGTTAGTCTACGATACACCGTTGAGAGTACCAGGGGAATTTCTAGAAAATAGAGATCCGACAGAAGACACGGAGACCTTCATCATAGCTCTTCATAAACGCATACGTCAACTCCGTCTACAACCAAAGCAATACCATGGAAAACGGACAGCCTTCCGACAACAGCAACTACAATAGAACAAGCCACACACCTTTTCGTCAGGAAAGATGGCGTCCGAAAACCACTCCAACATCCTTACACCGGACAACATAAAGTGATACGTAGGGAAAGTATTTACGTGATCCACATGAACGGCCGTGACGTTGTCCTATCAGAAAGGCTAAAACTCGCTTTCTTAAAAACAGCCCCAAAGAAGAGGTACCTAAAGAGGAACCAGAAAACTTGGCTATAGCGCACATTACATCTAAGAAAAAATGTGATAAGCTTAAAAAAGTATGCTTCGCGCCTATTTATATATAGTCTCTCGGAGGGGAGTACTGTAGAGATATTCACACTTACATATACACACACACATTCACACTCTTTTAAGTACACTTCACACTTTACGCTCTGTTAGACATACACCGCGACCAGATGGCGCGCTGTCACGAACACTATACTCAATTGCCCATCTAGATACACTCTCATTTAATTCTTCTTTCGTCAACCGTCTTAGATATAACATTGTTCTATTACATTGTCGCGATTTGATATTATATGTGCTAATAAATCAACATTATTATTTGTGAAATCGTGTACAATCAGTTACCTACATTTATTATACCAGGTGTATAAGTATGAAATGCGGATTTGAGGAAACAGATGGCGCATCAATGCAGTGTGTGGTATAAAGATTTGACTGTTATGCCATTTTGAAGTGCCATCAACAAGTGTCAGACGCGCACGAGTGATAAATTGAAAAAGTGTTTGCATAGTGTTGTGTTGCTGTGTTCGATATGTCGAAATTTATACCAAACAAAGAGCATTCGCGGACAGCATTAATTTTTTGTTTTCATTTGAAGAAAACTGCTGCTGAATCATACCGATTACTTCGAGAAGCTTATGGTAAACATGCTCCATCGCAAGATACGTGTAAACGATGGTTTCGGCGTTTTAAAAGTGGTAACTTCGATGTTGCAGACAAGGAACACGGAAAACCGCCAAAAAGGTACGAAAATGTGGAATTGCAAGCATTGTTGGACGAAGATGATTCACAAACACAAAAACAACTCGCAGAGCAATTGAGCGTTAGTCAACAAGTTGTTTCCAATCGCCTACGAGAGATGGAAAAGATTCAGAAGACCGGAAGATGGGTACCGCATGAGTTGGACGGCAGGCAGATGGAGAGGCGCAAAAACACATGTGAAATTTTGCTTGCACGATACAAAAGGAAGTCGTTTTTGCATCGTATCGTTAGTGGGGATGAAAAGTGGATTTATTTTGAGAATCCCAAGCGCAAAAAATCATGGGTAGACCCAGGCGCACCATCCACATCGACCGCAAGACCGAATCGCTTTGGCAGAAAGACGATGCTCTGTGTTTGGTGGGACCAGAAGGGTGTGGTCTATTATGAGCTGTTAAAACCTGGTGAAACGATTAATGCTGGACGCTACCAACAACAATTGATCGATTTGAACCGTTCGCTGCTTGAAAAAAGACCAGAATACCAAAAGAGACAACACAAAATCATTTTTCTTCATGACAATGCTCCATCACATACGGCAAAATCGGTTCGCGACATGTTGGAAGCACTCAGCTGGGAAGTTCTACCCCATGCGACTTACTCACCAGACTTGGCTCCTTTCGATTACTACTTGTTTGCATCGATGGGTCACGCACTTGCTGAGCAGCGCTTTGGTTCGTACGAAGATGTGAAAAAATGGCTCGATGAATGGTTCGCGGCAAAGGGGGAAGATTTTTACTGGCGTGGTATCCACAAATTGCCCGAAAGATGGGAAAAATGTGTAATTAGCAATGGAGCATACTTTGAATAAAGCTCTTTTTATCATTCTTCCGAATTTAACGTGTTTTTTTTGAAAAAAATCCGCATTTCATACTTGTACACCTGGTATGTAGCCATCAGCTACATATGTTTGGGATATTCATCCTGCTTTCGCTTACCCTGTGAATATGATCAAGAAAAGATTCAGGTGGACACGGACTCTGGTGCGTTGGCCAAAGGTTGTGGTGACTCGAATAGAGCTTTTAGCGCAACTTCTATTCGAGAAGTTAGAATTTTCACTGATGGTTCCAAGTTCTGTAAACAATGGTAATGACCATGTTGAGATACCACAAAGTCATTATCATTGTTAGCTGTTTGGTTACCAACATGATAACATAAGTATTATGTATAAGTATTATATATAAGTTGAATCATTTATCTAGTTTGAAGCCGAGGCGATTTCCAAGGCTATTAATATTATATTTCCCATTCAACTTCGTTTGGAGTATACAAAATACATAATTATTTGCAACAACTTATGTACGGAGCAGAATACATGCACGCACGCACGCACGCACGCAGACAGAGAGAAAGAGAGAGAGAGAGAGAGAGAGAGAGAGAAATTGAACTTTTAACAATACACAAATATTACACATAGATTTTTAGCATTAAATGAAACGAAAGAAATACATTTATACATTTTTTTATTTATATTATTTACGAGGTCTGTTCAAAAAGTATCGCGAATTTTGTGTTTTTTCAAAAATTATTTATTTATTCATGAATATCTATTTTGTCCGCTTCAAAGTAATCCCCATCAGATATTATACACTTGTGCCAACGTTTTTTCCAATTCTCGAAGCACTTCAAAAAATTATTTTTTGTGATCTTGTTCAGCTCCTCCTTCGATGCCGTCTTTATCTCCTCAATCGTAGCGTAGCGTCGTCCTTTCATGGGCCTCTTCAGTTTCGGGAACAAGAAAAAGTCACAGGGGGCCAGATCTGGGGAATACGGTGGCTGCGGAATCATT
>NW_017305852.1:43291-51892 GCF_001594115.1 Trachymyrmex septentrionalis | reverse complement strand
TATTTTCTTCACTTCATCAATGTCTTCGTCTGTTGTTGACGTGCTCGGGCGTTCGGCACGCTCTTCGTTGTTCACATTTTCTCGGCCCTCTGAGAACATTTTGTACCACCGATAAACGTTGCTTCGGTCCAAGGTAGCTTCACCATATGCCACAGTCAACATTCGGAATGCGTCCGCGCACTTAATTTTGTTTTTCACACAAAATTTGATACAGATTCTTTGATCCATTTTTTGGAATAGGCAAAAATCGAAGACGAGCCAAAACACGTGCAAGCAAAGCAGCTGTCAAAAATGAACTGAACATTCAAAATGGCCGAACTTGTCGGCATAAGTGAGAGACATGAGTACCAACATAACGCCACAAAAAATCGAAAATCGAATATACGTAACCCGCGGAAATTCAAAATTCGCGATACTTTTTGAACCTCGTATACATATGAACATATGTATGTACGTATAAACATATATACTGTCTTTGAGATTCGTAATGCACAACATTTGAGATGACTGATATCCTAAACATTAAGGATGATTTGATTTTCGACGATCGCATCGTCAATATTTAGACTCACACGTACAACCCGTTCGCTAACAAAACTTTCGGCTACAGCAACGAAATAAGAATACCTATGCAGCAACAGGATCTGTACATAATGCCGTACGAAAGCTTTTTATACATCGAAGGAAAATTGACGAACAATGCTCGAGGGTGTTAACGTGGCATTGGGAAATAATTGCGTCGCGTTCATATTCAATGAGATTTGATACGTAATCAACGGTGTAGAGATTCACGTAACGTGGGCATAATTAGCACGCTTAAAAACTACGTAACAGTGTTATCCGATAGAAGTGTGATTATGCGGAATGCCGGCTAGAAAGCGCAGATTACTGCGGCCGGATATTTTAATTTCTATGTATCTACGTACTGTAGGGATTCTGTGAAGATTACAAACGCGTAGTGATCAACGCTCGTCACGAATTGATTTTAATACGAGCGCGCAACGACAATTGTTTGACGGGAGATCCGGCGACAGAGCCAATGCCCGAATTATTCAAAATACTGTGGCAAATGTCGCACATGTTATTGAGCGAGATAAATATGCTGGCGATGCTGCGCGCTTTGGAGAGTGGACGATATCTGAGCATGGCTTTTCGCTCGTGGGATCTGTACGAATTTCCGCTTTTGCAGAGCACAACCAAGCATTCGTGTGTTATCAAGACGGCTATTCAGTTCGAGAAACCGCGCTACGTCATTTTCGCTTTGCAAATAGATCGAAAAAACGTCCGAAGATATAAGTTGATTCGCCGAATGCAAATTAACCATTGCAAAACTCTAAACTTGGAATGTTTTTCGTACAATGACTTGAATCTAGATTTCAATAAAAACAGATGTGCGATTCTGTACGACATGTACGCGCGTTTCTACAAAGGTTACTACGGATACGAGTATCTTGAGACCTTTATGACTTTATTACGTAATGGCCCGTTCAAGATTATCGATTGTTCTCGACAGAACGAATCGGTCAAGAACCGTGGACATGCAAGACGTGTTCGACTTTAAATGTAAGGAGAACGTGCCTGCAAATACAACAGCCTATCTTATCATACACGATCGCATGGTTCAGTATTATCCATTGACTAATGTTGTGTGTAAAATCATCTAAGTGGATCCTCCGACACGATATAAAATCTGCGATATATCGTAATCGATCGCAGTCTTTTTCATCTGGACAACATACCTGTGTCAGCGTTCGTAGATCTGCAAGAGGGAATTCATCGCTAACAAGAAATTTATCGTGAAGAAAGTGATACTGAAACAGCGTTCTCACGCATTACATTTTTATGAGTCTCGTGCCATGAAAATTTTGGACAAAATCCGACAGTTCTTGCGCTTCCTGGTTGATTGCTTATTACCATAGATTGCGATAGGAGGACGGGATGATCCCGTACAGCGACGCAAAACATCTGATCATGACGGTTGTATTTGAAGATGATGCTGTCGTGTACATCAAGGGACACAAGAAAAGAACATAGCTGTGAAACTTGCTTTTGGATAATGAGTGAGAATGCTTGTACATCGAGACCTTCGATGCAGTTGATGACATAGA
Source organism: Trachymyrmex septentrionalis (assembly GCF_001594115.1). NCBI lineage: Eukaryota > Metazoa > Arthropoda > Insecta > Hymenoptera > Formicidae > Trachymyrmex > Trachymyrmex septentrionalis. The sequence goes on along the minus strand of NW_017305852.1, from coordinate 49,784 downwards.
ATCTTTATCTAATCTAGATGTTACTAATACTATGCGATGTGGACATGTTGCGCGTTACAAAATATATTAAAAAATATATATAACTGGTAGTTGCAAAAGAATTTTTAAATAAAAATACGTTAGCGTATTTATTACGTATTTTTTTCCTTTTCTTTGCAGTATGTATGTATGTATGTAAACATGTATGAACATATGTATGTACGTATGTATGTATGTATGTATGTATGTATGTATGTATGTATGTATGTACGTATGTACGTATGTACGTATGTACGTATGTACGTATGTACGTATGTACGTATGTACGTATGTACGTATGTACGTATGTACGTATGTACGTATGTACGTATGTACGTATGTACGTATGTACGTATGTACGTATGTACGTATGTACGTATGTACGTATGTACGTATGTACGTATGTACGTATGTACGTATGTACGTATGTACGTATGTACGTATGTACGTATGTACGTATGTACGTATGTACGTATGTACGTATGTACGTATGTACGTATGTACGTATGTACGTATGTACGTATGTACGTATGTACGTATGTACGTATGTACGTATGTACGTATGTACGTATGTACGTATGTACGTATGTACGTATGTACGTATGTACGTATGTACGTATGTACGTATGTACGTATGTACGTATGTACGTATGTACGTATGTACGTATGTACGTATGTACGTATGTACGTATGTACGTATGTACGTATGTACGTATGTACGTATGTACGTATGTACGTATGTACGTATGTACGTATGTACGTATGTACGTATGTACGTATGTACGTATGTACGTATGTACGTATGTACGTATCTACGTATGTATGTATGTACGTATGTACGTATGTACGCATGTACGTATGTACGTATGTATGCATGTATGTATGTACGTATGTATGCATGCATGTATGTATGTTGTAACTGCACTCACGATAGTGGCGCAACTTCGTCACGCATTCGCAGATAATACTTTCTCTTACTCGGATTTTTTTTTTACAATAAGGATTCGTCTGGTCTTAAAAGAAAGGCGAATGAAAATGTGTCTTTATGCGGCCATTTCTGAGGGCAGCGTAAGATCTCGAAACCGATAATTAGGCGCCAAGCACGAGTGAGCGTGCTACTCTTTATCGAAATTAATTGGGATATTCTCCACGCGATATTCCACTGCAAACGTCGACGGCTTTCGTAACCCTCAGCCTTGGAAATGGGGGCGGTTCGCGGTCGAGGATAGAGGATCGTTTGGAGAATAGGGCACAATGGCAATAAACCACACAATAATTAATAATAATAGAAAGTAACAAATATATTTTGCTAATCTCCGACTCTTGTTTGTACTCGTCGACAAGGTCACGTCGACAGCATGCGATCGAAATGCGTTATTTTAGTTTCGCACGTGCCCCGATACACTCTACGAGGGGCGTATTAATTATGCTAACTCTTGACGGTACGAACTCACGCTACGTAAGAATACTTTTTGCAGATCGTACGAACAATAGCTCGACTTTGATAACTGAGATAGGAAACGGTTACGACAATACCACAAACACTGTGCGATCTCGTGCTCGCCTGGGGGGTGTTTTGAACCATCTTACAGAATGTCATAAAGAGATGAAGAATACGCAGACACCACGATACAGATGAGACAAATTGGTACGCGATAAGGCTTAACGAAAATGACTAGGCTGTGGGTTAGGCGGACGCGGAAAATGACTTTCCTGAAAATTTCATAACGAGTTGTCGCGAGAGACGGCGCGCTTTGACACAACTACCGCGAAAAATTTGACGTGCAATTCCATGTGCGTCTCACATATAAAATCCGACAACATTAGATAATTACACGTGCCTCCCGGACATGGGAATAGGCGACTTTACAATTTGGCGCTCGTTTCACTCCGTTAATCCTCCTCTTCACTATTCGGGATCTTTGGCGTCCTGCGTCTCTCATTCGTGCTCCTCTCTCGCTTATCACAGCACATGTGCCGGGCGCTAATCCTTCCGGCGGCATGCAGTAATCGCTATTTTCACGAGGGCTTTATCGCGTCTAATTGGCACGCTCCCCTGCGGACTCCGCGAATCACGTAGGCTGTGTCATCTGCGTATGCTGCGTTCTAGCGCTCGGAATTCGACTGGGTCGCAGAGTTTTCTTTGGCCGCTTAGGAGACTCTCCTGGATCTTTGTTCCGCGGGAAATTCGCATCTCGGTGTCGGCGTCCCAGTAATCGGTGCCTCCGCTTTCGACCTTGGTTCCGACCTCTCAGGCGAGGTCTCCGCGAGCTCCATCATGGGGATTCTCGCCGACATTTGAACGTAGAGTGGCCATCCCTGGCTGCTGCCCTCGTGATCCCATGCGCCTATAATGATGTGATAGAATATGTTTCAGACCAAAGCGAAAATATCGAAATGTGGAGCGATATTACCTGTGTGCTACCCGTTTCGTAAGATGCTAGGCACCCCGGCCAATCCGACCTCAATCGTTTCTCTCCGACTCTTGGTCCTGGCGGTCTTCTCTCTTCATTTGTAGATTGGTGAGATGATGGGAAATTCATAAGATCGTAAAGAGAGGGGTCGCCAATTATTTTGTAAAACTCGCAGTACGCACGAAAGAATGACAAACAGATGCAGAAAATCTGCGGGACGCACAAATAAACAAGACAAACGCGAAATAGACGAGACAATGCTAAAAGAATGCGTAGATACGTCTGCTTTATAAAAAGTGGACGGACCCAGGACGCCGGAGCTGCGCAGTTCGATTAGATCTTATGACCCTTGTGACGGACGGAAAACGTCACGTCACAATGTATAAATGTATGTGTGTATCTTTGTATCCGAAACATCAACACTTCTGTTAAACGCGTCGCGACATGTCCGATCTGACAGTATATATAGGCAATGTATATAGGTAGTGTATAAGGTTTTTTTTTCATTTAATCGTAAGCTTCAATTACGAGCGTTAAGACATTGAATAAAAGAATATATATGCCGAAGATCGATCGAGCGAAAGGGGTTTCTTGTCATCAAGTCCAATAAGTCCACCACTGAAGGAAAAAGCGAAATATGGGGAATGTACTGGGGAAAAAGCATCAAAAATCATCAACGTCATCAATGCCGTCGAAATACAAATCATAAATATAAACATTGATAAACTCAAAAAAAATATGTAGAAAAAATGCGATAAAATGTGTCGCGACACGTTCGCAATTCTTAAAAAGAGGAGGAGTGGGAGAGGTTACCCTCTCTTCGATTCTAGAAGTATTACCATATACAGTACTAGACAAAATAAATCATACAGCTTTAAAGAAATTGAATTTGTTTATGTAACTATTTTTTTAACAAGCAAATAAATTATTGGATACAAGATAATCAAAGCATTTGAAAGTATTTAAATAAAGAAAATGTGATATAATTAAAATTGTGGTCAATTCCTTTGTAAAAAATTTATTTTTCAATATTGATACATCTTACCCCTTGGACAAAATAAATCATACACTTTTAGAAATAATAAATAACAAACAAATAAAACTAATTTTAATGGTGCTTAATATTTGGAGTGCCCGCCCTTTGCTGTTAATACTGCTTCCAGTCGACGAGGCATATTTTCGACTAATTTCTTCAAATATTCAGGATTAATTTTATTCCAGGCCTTCTGGAGTGTTGTATAATACGATATCTTATCGTTACGTTTGTTTTATTCACGTTTTTATCTAAATAAGCCTTCAGATTTTCAATTGGGTTCAAATCTAGTGATTGTGGCATCCATTCGAGCAGTTTTATTTTATTAGATTTGAAAAAGGCAATATTTTTTTTGCTTTATGCTTCGGATCGTTGTCTCGTTGGAAGATAAAATTATTTTCTAAATATAATTTCAAAAGAGATTTTTCTAAATTCTCGCACAGTACATTAATGTATTCTTCTGCCATAATTCCTTTAATTTGAGCCAAATTACCGACACCAGACCAGGCGAAGCACCCCTATCATGATATGACCACTTCCATGTTTTATAATCTTTTGAATACAGGGTGCGTACGGTATTTGAGGACACTCATATATGTGACTGTAATTTCTAAAGAAAATTTTTTTTGTTTTTTTTTTTTGGATCATCAATGGAGAACTATAAAGTAACACAAGAAATGAAGAGACATGCAGTTATCGTCGCTATATGCGCAAAACACCGATTTGAGAAAATTGGAGATTTCTAAATGAGCATCAGCTGGCGATGTAGAAACTGTTGCAAAACGCAAAAGACATGAGGAACGTTCGGACACTATTAGAAATACACAATTTGTCCAACAAGTGCAAGAGATCGTTGACGAAAGCCCTTCAAAGTCCATGAGGGCCATTGCGAGGGACCTTAATGTCTCTGAGGGTCTAATCCGTCGAGTTGTCCACGAAAACCTCCGCTATAAGTCCTACGTTATGCGCAGAGGACAGTTTATGTCGGCACAAACGGAATCAGAGACTTATTCGAGGAAAACGTCTCTTGAACAAGCTTTATGACCTCATCACCCCAAACTTATGGCCACCTAGCTCCCCGGACCTTAATCCCCTTGATTATTACGTATGGGGCGTAGTTGAGCGGGAGACCAATAAACATCCCCATAACACTATTTCATCGCTGAAGGATGCTATAACAACCACAATGATCAACATGAACAAAGAGCATTTGATTCGGGGATGCAGTCGTTTCCGATCTCGGATTGAATCCGTTATTGCCGCTAATGGGGATTTTATTGAATAATTATATAATGTAAGAGTCAATTAACGTTATGTAAAAATTTCATGGAATTTTAATAAATTTTGAAAAAAAATATTAACAAATAAATTTTAATATCAATTTGTCCTCAAATACAGTACGCATCCTGTATTTACTTCTTTGAGAGCTTCACCAGTTTTTCGCTATATCTTAGATCATCGTTTTTGTTCGAATAATTCAAATTTGCTCTCATCCGATCATAGTACTTTTTTCAAAAAATCTAGATATTCATGTATTTTTTGGCAACGAATCTCTTTTTCAATTTATTTTATTGATGAAAGGACGCTTTGATGCGAACACGCTTTTCAGTCCAGATTCCTTAAGTCTGCGACTGCTGACATTCAGATTCCATCATCGATTCCACAATATTTCACAATGATAGCTTTGGATTTTATTTTACCATTCGAACAATTCTGGTGTCATCACGAGAAGTTGTAGCCCGCTTTCGACCTTTTCCGGACTAGTTTGTCACAGTCCCATGTGTTTCGTACTTTTTCCAAATGTACTGCACTGCTCCAACAGAGATTGCATATTTATCAATGATTATTCTAAAGGAATTACAAAATTCTGTTGATCACGAATTACCAAATTTCGGATATCAAGAGAAATTTGCTTTCCTGACATTGTTCTTGCTCGTCACAATTAATGCTGATCCACCAAATACGTAAATTATAATCATAAATACAACGTAAACAAACAATGAAATGACAAACAATAACAGAATGATGAAATGTAAACGTGACAGAATCCTATGTTATATACTTATTTATTATACTTATTTAAGTGTATGATTTATTTTGTCCAGGGTAAAATGTATTAATATTGAAAAATAAATTTTTTACAAAATAATTGAGCACAATTTTAATTATTTCATATTTTCTTTATTTAAATACTTTCAAATGCTTTGATTTTCTTGTATCCAATAATTTATTTGCTTGTTAAAAAAATAGTTACACAAACAAATTCAATTTCTTTAAAGGTGTATGATTTATTTTGTCCAGTACTGTATGTCACAATTTATGCAGGTATATTCAGTCTTGCGATATTCACTTTTACGAATGGTTGAAAAATATACTTCGCCAAAGAGAACAGTGCATCGTACGAAGAAGGACAATAACATGTAAATTTCGACGTTCTACGAGGTTTGTCTATTAAATAACGAGACTGCGCGCGCAGAAGGCGTCCTAGAGGGGTAGGGTGGGAAACGAATGCAGCGTTGGATAGCTGGAAGTGTCTATTATTCCAGTACGAAAACACGTTTTTGTCGCAGTAGTAGTATTTTTTCTATAGAGGTTAGAAAGGAACTTGTTTTTTTCTCGTGCCGATAACAACGTGTGACGAAAAACACGAGCAACGGATCAATGTGAAATTTCTCGTTAAATTAAAAAAAACTCCGACTGAGTGCTATAAGTTGTTGAAAGAGGCCTATGGTGAGAATTCTCTATCTCGTGCGCGTGTTTTCGAATGGTATAAACGATTTTTCTGAAGGTTTTCTGAAGGCCGAGAGAGCACCGAAGATGACCAACGTCCAGGTCGACCTGTCTCTGTTTCAACTCCGCAAACAGTGACCAAAATCAATGAAATTGTGCGCGGAGATCGTCGTATGAGCATTCGGATGATTGCTGAGACTGTAAACGCCGATAAAGAAACTGTCAGAAAAATTTTACATGACGAATTAAACATGAAGAAAGTCTGTGCGAAGTTGGTCCCAAAAAATTTGACCCCTGA
>NW_017305852.1:28692-42890 GCF_001594115.1 Trachymyrmex septentrionalis | reverse complement strand
ATCAAGTCTGCCTTAAAAGGAACCCGGTTCGAGTCGATGGAAAAGGTGAAGCGAAAATCGGCGGAGCTCCTAAATGCTCTTACAAAAGAAGACTTCCAGCATTGCTTTGACCAATGGAAAAAACGAATGGAACGGTGTGTGGCGAGGGGAGGGGAGTACATTGAAGGGGAGCATTCAATTAGAATAATTTTTAAAATAAAACTCTTTTTCATAAGCAGTCTCGTTATTTAATAGCCAGACCTCGTATACACAAAAAGAAACGGTTTTTAACACGTACGTACACAATATGGATTATCGCGCGTTGCATTTACTGAGCAGACGTTACAATCTGACGACTACGGGCTACAAGTATTTGGAAATTGGAATCAACGTTGATCCACCGAGTGGAGATCGCCTTGGGAGATTATCGCGTACACGAACTGTCGCTGCCTCTCGAAACGTGGAAAGGCCTCTAAATACAGCCATCACAAGCAACGATGAAATATTTACAAGATGCTTCGAAACGAATGCAAAGACAATTTTATAAGCATTGAACCGCTAATCATCAGAGTTTGCACGCTGAACGATGCTACACTTGTACGTCTTAATTTTTCGTCCGTGGCACAGTAGCTCTTTTTAGCTTATTTCAAAGCCATTGTTTCACAGAATGTAGCACCTCCTGCATATTTGTTTTGAATTCGAACGTATTGTCCGGACCGTGGAATAATGTGCACTTTTGAGCAGCAACTGAAAAAAGTAAACAAAAATTATTGAGCGATTCATCTGCGACGTGGCAACATTCATCTGATTTGAATGGTTTTGGCAATGTCATATTATGGTTATGACTAATTTGCTACAAAGGAACTTTTATCAGAATTGTCTTCTTCGTCCCGGTGAGAAATGATAGGGAAATATAACAAAATCGACATCGAAATTATCAAACATTGATGCAACGTCTATTTGATATACCATTTTTCACCAAGATGATACTTAAACTTTCCTACCTCTAAAAGTTTTTAATGTAAAAAATCTATAACCAGTATTTAAAAAACGCGCTTACTTTAGACATAAAAATAACAATGATAAATGGAGTTTTTTTTAGTTAAACAATTCTAGATGACCTTGATATGACATTGATAAAGTCGTTTAAACAGGTCAATTTATTACGTAATATATCGATCGGTAACTTATAACTTTTATGATACTATAAAATTATATGTAAACAAAACTTATGATATTGTTACGTCCGGCGGACTCGCACGACTCTTTTCTTTCGTAGAGATCTGGCATTCGTCGAAACACAAAAATTTTATCTTCCTTTTTTTTTCTTCTGTACACTTAAAACTAAAACAAGAGATCCGGTGTCTCCTCGTGAATGTTGCTCCGAGATAAACTAAATCAATAACAAATAAGGAACGGCACGCGACGTTCGGGAGTAGATGCTGGATGGCGGCGATGCACGGGCGGCTTATCGGCGCACGAGACGTGCGTTTTTTGAGATTATAAAATTTTGGAAGACATCTTCCCGTACTACAGATTCTTGTCCACATCCTTTCCTCCCTCAAAATCTTGACCAATCCAAGAGCAAAGGAAAATCCTACTACCAACTAACGAAACCTATTCCACCAATCCAAATTTGAGTAATCCGGGGCGATTAGTATAAAAATCGTGGTTCCGCAGCCTTCGAGGCAGATTCTCCTCCAAGTCTAGAGAGGCAGATTTTTCATCCAAGTTTAGAAAAGTCATCGCGATTCTTAGAAAAATTCCACCTGATAGAGTCAATGCGTTTGATTAAATCGACGGCATTCAAGTGCATCTACAAATCTACGGCGTTTTTTTTTTGATCGGGGGAGTCCGACAAAGCTGAGCTACAACCTTTTGCACCTTGTGTCATCTTCTCCGAGTTTTGGGGTCATTCCGCATATCACCATTTCAGCAATGAGTTTTCAATTCCATTACTTTACACTGAGTGGTCCCTCCCCTTCTTTCCCCCCTTTTTTTCTTTGGAGACCTCACTTTAAAGATAAAATTTTTAGTGCGTTCACGCCGTGCGTTCGCCCCTTGTCGCCGTCGCCTAACGAGAATCAGTCGATCGCGCCGATTCGGAGCCTGTGCCGAGTTAACAACACGATAAATCCGCAAAATCAACCGACAGTCCCGGAACAGATTCCTCCCGTACAACTTTCCCTTGCAACACTCTCTCCACCCCTCGAAATTTCGTACTCCCCTATCTCCAATCCATCTCCGATTCCCCCCGCAGATTTCCCCCCGCATTCACCATCACCCGCTCCGATTGATACCACCCCCTCAACCTCATACATCCCACCCAATGGCTACTCTCTCGCTGCCCCCCTTCCTCTTCTTTTTCATGACGCCCAGCAGCTACTAAACTATAATATTTGACCTATTTTATTCCCTCCAACCAAGACCAGGTAATCGTGAGGATCGCAGGATCTGATGGCCTGTTCTCGGTTTCTATAGCGTTTCTTATCCCCCTCTAGCCTTTCTCCCTCCAATCCCATGATCTTACCCAGTATTAATTGCACCCTCCTCCCTCTCTCAAAATCCACTCACCAAAACCTCTTTCTCTTTTTATCCTATCGCTATCCTCTCCGTAACTCTTCTATTCTGTCACGATACTTTTTACACACACACACACACGCACGCACACACGCACGCACACACGCACGCACACACGCACGCACGCACGCACGCACGCACGCACGCACACATTCATAAATGCGTATGTATAACTCAGAATAGAGAACCAAAAATTGTATTACTTTTTAATTTACTCGACAAAATTGTATTTATTTTTTTTTCCTCAAAATGTATCATTCAAGTTTGTTTTTTTTTATTATTATATCATTATTAAATTAACTTCTCAGTAGTCATTATTCAAATAAAACCTCTCCTCGTATTCTTAAGTTCTCCCGCGATTGCACTTTGCCCTCTCCCCGGTCACTTAGATTAAGTTCTATGATCAAAAGTCAGGGCATACGGCCGTACTGGCGCAGCTAGCGTTAAAGTGCGCCCTCTCGGCGCACTGATCCAGTTTGGACCCTTTAAACGTACGTCCGACTCGTGTGTCCGTTTAGAGGAGCACCAGCAGAGGTTTCCACTTCGTCCTCCGTTCGATCCTCGGCTCGTTAGGAGCCTCAGGACGAAGCAAAGCGCCTCCCAATTTGCGTTGGTCCTTCCTCACGGCTTCCTTGCGGTCCGGAGCCTGGATACGACCAAATCGGTCTAACAATTCACCCCCTCAGCTCCGCATGCGCGCGGAGCTTGGACGTAACAATATGCAACGTTCATAAATTTGGTATTACTCAATTGTTCTGACTCTGCACCACCGGGCCACGTTTACAGACTAAATCGTTAGTCATTATCTTTTTTAACGAAAAATATAAAAAGTCTTTAAGTAAAGTCTCTAAGTTTCTAAGTCTCGAGTGAAGTGGTTTTTCTCGGAAAAGACGTCTTGGAACTTAACCTTAATAATTAGTTATTATACATGCAGGAATCAGAATAATAAAAATTCTTGGATACTACCAAGTCTCTCAGCTATATGCTGGATGCTCGTAAATACTATATTTATAAGAAAATATATTTACAAATTGTACATACAAAATTCTGGAATGTATGTACGTCGCACAGCACAGCACAATCCAAGCACGTATCGCGTACACAACTTCCCCACTCCCCACACTGCTTTAGTCGTTTAGTCGCAGGCCGAAAAAAAAAGACAAGCGTGCGCAGTAGCGCATTTTACAGTGAAATAAGAGCGCAACCGTGACGAATTCAAAATATTCAGATGATGGCACAGAACTTTATGTTACTTACGTTTTTATAATTGTTAGAGCTTCAAGATTGATTCGAATTTAAAGCTATCCAGATATCCGTTTATCCGAATCACGAATAAATGTGATGCTTCAAATTTGAATTATCCAGAGATTTTTCCAAGATATCCGAATCTGAGATCCGAATAGTAAAAATCGAACTCAGATCCGGTTCTCAGATTCTGTTCAGCATTCGTAGCAAACTTACAGTAAATTCGGTTGAATTATTAGTGCGAATTGAGTATATTAAAGTTATTGTATTATACTCTCATTTTTAATCTGAGTATAAAAGTGAAATACAAATATTTCTCATTAGATATATTATACGAGTATGAGCATAAGTCAATAAGTTCTTAGAAAATCTGTCAGGGCACTCGCAGTCTCATGTCACATTACTTTTTGACAAATACCATCTTTCAGCTGATTACTGTCAAATTTTGAGCGGAATTCATCGCGTGGTTTCATTTCTGTAGACGATTAAAGCGAACAACCTTTTTATTTTTTGCAAAATGGAAAAAAACGAGTTACGTGCAGTGATCAAACATCTACATATGAAAGGTTTAACGCCGAAAGAAATCAAAGCCGAATTGGATAATGTTCATAGCACATCTGCATTAGCGTTTGCGACTGTATACAATTGGGTGAATGAATTTAAACGTGGTCGTACATCCACATGTGATGCATCTCGTTCGAGACATCCAATTGAGGCTGCTACGCCAGAAATCATCGATAAAATTCACGATATTATTTTGACTGATCGACGAGTGAAAGTGCGCAAGCTTGTTGAGGTCACAGGCATATTACATGGTACAGTGATTTCAATTTTGCACGAACAATTGGACATGAAAAAGCTATCGGCAAGATGGGTGCCGCGTTTGTTCACTGTAGATCATAAGCGCGACCGCGTGACAATTTCAAAACAATGTTTGGAGATGTTTCAACGTAATCCAGATGAATTTCTGTGTTGATTCATTACTGTGGACGAAACATGGATTCATTACTTCATACCCGAGACGAAGGAACAGTCAAAACAATGGACTTCACCGGGTGAACCAACTCCGAAGAAGGCGAAGATCGTGAAGTCGGCCGGAAAGGTGATGGCCACAGTTTTTTGGGATGCACGCGGTATAATTCATATCGATTATTTTCCGTCGAAGCAAACGATCAATGGCGATTACTACGTAGCCTTATTGGATCGTTTCAACAACATTTTAAAGAAAAAGTCTCCATTTGGCGAAGAAAGTGCTCTTCCATCAAAACAATGCACGAGTTTACATGTGCCCGATACCGATAGCCAAATTCAACGAATTCCGCTACGAATTGCTTCTCCATCCAGCATATTCGCCAGATTTAGCCCCCTGCGACTATTTCCTGTTTCCAAACCTGAAGAAATGATTCGGAGGAAAGAGATTCACCACCAGAGAGCAGCTCGCCGAAACAGAGGCTTATTTTGAAGGATTGGACAAATCATATTATTCGGACAGCTTGAAAAAGTTGAAGAATCGTTGGATCAAGTGTATCGAGCTGAAAGGAGACTATATTGAGAAATAAAAATGGATCGAAAAAAAAAGTGTTTTTACTATGTGTTTACTATTTTTCTAAAACCTTATTGACTTGCCCTCGTAAGGATTCTGGATCAATGGCGCGGGCGCGACTCGATCAAAGACATTAATGTTTACTTAAACATTGACTGTTTATATAAACATCAGATATTAATGATACGTGCTACCATGTATCACATATCATTAGGGTCTAGCCGCCGCCGCCGTCGCCGCCGCCGCGGACTCCATGCTCTTTCCAAAAATGCATCGCGGACAAAATATTTTAAACAAAATATATACAATAATAAAAAATTTCTACCTTCTCTGCGTCCTCCTCAATGGAATTCAATTTTGCCGACATATACATGTAGTTGAGTGACATCAATTGCAATAGTCCTATCATTCAATCGAACGAAGGGACCTGAGAAGAAAGCAGTCGTCACAACTTTACTTTTTTGTTGTTATTTATCACTGTTTATAGATATTATTATTGTTTATAGATATATTATCATTGTTTATAGATAATAAAACTGCACTATAAAAATCACTTTTACGAGGTCTGGCTATTAAATAACGAGACTGCTTATGAAAAAGAGTTTTATTTTAAAAATTATTCTACAATTGAATGCTCCCCTTCAATGTACTCTCCTCCCCTCGCCACACACCGTTCCATTCGTTTTTTCCATTGGTCAAAGCAATGCTGGAAGTCTTCTTTTGTAAGAGCATTTAGAAACTCCGCCGATTTTCGCTTCACCTTTTCCATCGACTCGAACCGAGTTCCTTTTAAGGCAGACTTGATCTTCGGAAACAGGAAAAAGTCACAGGGTGCTAAATCAGGCGAGTACGGCGCGTGTTCGAGCACTGGAGTGCCTCTAGCGGCTAAATAACGCTTCACAGACAGCGCGTTATGGGCAGGTGCGTTGTCCTGGTGTAAGATCCACGACTTGTTTTTCCACAACTCCGGCCGTTTCTTACGAACTCGCTCTCGCAGTGTTGCCAAAACTGTCAAATAGTAAGTTTGGTTTACAGTTTGACCCTCTGGAACCCATTCAGTCATCACGATGCCGTTGATGTCGAAAAAAACGATTAGCATGGCTTTAAATTTTGATTTCGACATCCTTGCTTTTTTCATTCTTGGCGATGCAGGAGAATTCTCACCATAGGCCTCTTTCAACAACTTATAGCACTCAGTCGGAGTTTTTTTTAATTTAACGAGAAATTTCACATTGATCCATTGCTCGTGTTTTTTGTCACACATTGTTATCGGCACGAGAAAAAAACAAGTTCGTTTCTAACCTCTATAGAAAAAATACTACTACTGCGACAAAAACGTGTTTTCGTACTGGAATAGTAGACACTTCCAGCTATCCAACGCTGCATTTGTTTCCCACCCTACCCCTCTAGGACGCCTTCTGCGCGCGCAGTCTCGTTATTTAATAGCCAGACCTCGTATTTAATCACGTACACATGCAAAAATATTGCATTATGGATAAATGGTGGAATACTCTTGTACATTTTTTATAAAAAATCACTCGTTAGAAAAAAACGAACCTCGCGCAGACGAGACTTGACAAAAACTGACGCTGAGAATTACTTCGCTGCGGCGAAGCTGCCTGAGATATTAGTTACGGGCGGCCATTGTACAATATATTAAACACTCTAGATTATAAGTATTGACTGACTGTAGAACTCTAGATGCGTTAAGAGAAGCGCTGGCAGGTGTTTATATAAACTAAGTGCGACGATGCGTCGAGGCATAGGATAGATGGATGGAAAGTATTATAAAGACAGTACATATATAGTGATGTAAACGAAAAAATTATTATTTACATTTTATTACATAATTTTTTATACGTATTAAAAACTAAATTTAATAACTCACAATCGACGAGCTAATGCTTGTTGAATATATCGCTATCGCGTTCTCGGACGCAATATTGGAGAATCGCGTATACTTGATATCTACCGTATCTACTAGTCTAGCTAATCGTACAAATGTTACATTGATACATCCGTCAAACTCAAACATATGTCGTAGCGTCGTTTCGATCATCACCATGCGTACGGATGAAGAATCGAGACGTACGAGCGTAGCATCGTTCAGTATGCAAACTTTGACGGTTAGCGGCCCAACGCTTATAAAATTGTTTGTATTCGTTTCGAAGCATCTTGTAATATTCCATCGCTGCTCATAGAGGCCTTTCCACGTTTCGACAGTTCTTGTCCGCGATCAGCTCCCAAGGCGATCTCCACATAACTCGGTCAATATTAATTCCAATTTCCAAAAACTTGTAGCCCGTAACGTAGCCGTCGTAACGTCTGCTAAGTAAACGTATCGTGTGTTCCTTCATGCTGTGTAATGTTTGAAAATATATTTTTTATTTTTGATGTATAGAGCGTTGAAACTTACATGTTACTACAGTCCTTCTTCATTTCGTACGATGCGCTGCTTTCTTTGGCGAAGTACAATACATTTTTGAACCGTAAAAGCGGGTATCGCAAGACTGATTGCATCCGCGTAAATTGTGATGTATGGTAATACTTTTTGAATCGAAGAAAGAATAACCCCCTTCTGTCTCTTTTCAAGAATTGTTGCAACACGTTTTATCGCGGTTTTTTACGTTTTTTTATTCGCGAATGCATCAATATTATATATATTAATATATATATTATATATATATATTATATATATATACAATATATATATATATGTGTATACACACACGGTGTCCCACGTAACTGTGATCACGATTTTTCCGGCATTTCCGATGATCTGACAAAAATTAATTTGAATAAGTTAAGTTTTCAATCGACTACAAATTGCAATATTAAAAATTTGCAAAATACTCTTTTTTAGAAAAAAAGTTAGTCACCCTAATTTTTTTAAATGGTACTACATATTTTTTACTTCATAATATTGTAACTAGTGTTAAGACGAGTTCAATGCTATACTATGACCTTGAAATGACCTTATTGTCAGACGTTAAGAACAAACGTAGCCATTTCGGAATTTGTGATATTCCCGAATATAATTCACACGTGTATGTAGTATTATAACTTTGACCGAAAAATATTTGATCCATAGTTAATATACTAGTTCGTTTTTAAAGTAATATAATATGAATTAAATAGGTATAATAATTGTAATGGGTACATCCAGAAGCACATAAGTCGCTCACTGAGTGCTCAGTGAGTTTTCGCATCTGATTGGCATATTCCATTAGAACTAAAAATATAGATCAAACAAGTACAAGAGCGCTCAGTGAGCGGTTATGTTTCTGGATGCACCCAATGAAAGATAATTAATGAAAAATACTATGTATAATAACTGTATATTTAAATTTATGAAATATATATTTAAACATAGTTTTTTCTTTAAAAACATTAATTTATATATTTTTATCATTATTTTTTATGTTTATATATAATTACTTATATTAATCAGTTTTTTTTCAAAAATATACTTGAATGAAATATTCATAAATAAGTATAATAAAAGTAAATATCTTATTAATCACAAAATGGACGATTATCTTTTATAAGAATAAAATTATTTGACATATTATTAATGAAATTAATTCGTTTCCAAAATTATACGAAGTAAATACTTGTATAAAATGCTTATAAAAGAATGTAACAGTAGCCATTTACAATAAAGGTATCTAAATATAAGTCTCTGAATTAAATCACAAAACATAAAAAATATATTTTATAAAAACAAAAATATTGGTATATTGATAATAATTTGTTTTTAAAAATATATATGAATTAGATACTCATATGAAATGATCACAATAAAATGTAAAAGCAGTTCTCTACAATAGAGGTAAATATTTACAAAGGGTCTTATCTTAATTTACCTATTAAAGAATTTTATTTCGACTTTAGAAAAAATGGCAATAGATATCTTTTGTACGAGTAGAGGCATTAAAACAAAACTTAAGAACAAATATACTAATCATTTACGATAAAAATAAACATAAATATGTTCATTAAATTCCATTGCATTAGGTAGTTTATAAAAATTAAAATATTGGAACAATCATTAATTACTCTTAGTTAAATAAATGTCTCAAAACTTATTTATTGTACATTTGAGATTTCCGTTGATTATGCAACCATGTTTTAATTTGCTGTATGACTTTTTAAACATGGAGAATTTTGTATAACCTTATTAATCTCTTTTAAAAAAGGTAACTTTGCAGAGTTAATATATGTTTCAAATGCAGACATAACAGTATCTTTCTCGTCTTCTTTCCAATGAATTCGCTTTGTAGGACTATACGGCAATGCTAAAAATTTTCAGCATAAATTAAAAATTTTGAATTTGTAGATATTGAAAAAATAGTAAAATAATGATAACTAGCGAAAAATAATAAATGATAATAGTTTTTATAAATTAGTTTGTTACATAATGTATTTAACAATGTTTCTAATACGAAGATTAATCATGTCAAAGTAGAATAGATATAAATTATAATAAAGAAAAAATTTATAAAAAAACATAAATATGCATCTAATTATATGCATTTTATATTCAAAGATAAGTATTTATCATTCAAGTGTATTATAATATTGTATAAGTGAATTAAAATTATTGTAGTTAGAAGCTCAATTTTTATTACTATTATATAAGTTATTATTATAATATTGTATTCAGAAAAATAGTTATTACTATTATAATGTTGCACTCAGAAAAAGAAAGTAGTAGCAACTAAAAATAAATCTACATAAGTCTTATATCTAGAATATGTATACGATTAAATAATTGTAAATATTGTAAATTAAATTTTAGTTGTAGTAATTAAGAAAATAGTTTCAATTTATTTTATTACTTTGACATATTGGAATTGACACTCTTTTATAGTTGCAATTACTATTTCCTTCTATGGGTATAGGAATAATAATATACAATAGATTTATTTCGCGTTGCTTGAAATTTCAAAAATTCTTCTTTCAAATTTTCTAAAATTTTGAAAATTAAAACAAATACAAATTCAAACATTGAAAAGAGAGAAAGCGTAGATGCCGTGTGAAAAAAGTGCAAACAGCACTAACAAATCTAATATATTATATTGATAAAAAATAGTACAGTTACTATAATTTAAATACAAATTAATCAAAAATTAAATTTAAACTATAGCATGTATTAAGACAGCACATTTATGATAACACAGAATAATAAGACAGAATATTTATGATAAATATTCATAAATATTTATTATTAATTTTTTTAAATATATTATATAAATTTAAATTCAAATTAATTCCTAAAGACTCCTTAATGATACAAATTGATTGGATATAACAGAACAATAGAAATCGAGCACGGTAATTCTTTCAATTAAGAAAATATTGCAATTTTGGATGAAAAACCCCAGTACAGAAAGAGAATGGTGTCAGAGATGCTACATATCAGGAGAGAGACACGTGGCCTCAACTTGCAGATAGACTTGGAAGGGCTTCCCAAGGCCTACTTTCCAATTGTAGACGGACTATAAATATCGTTATTGCCAGCATTGTTATTGCCAGCTAATCAGTGTACATTCTTTGTTAAATACATTAAGATAAAATTATTAAAGATTTAGTTTTGGTTTTAATGTTCATCTAGATTACAATTAATATCAGAGTTTTTTTCTTTTTTTTTCTTTTCTTTGCGATTCACGTTTCAGGTATTAAAAGTTCATTAATTTCATCATAATTGACGCTGATTCGCTGATTGGTCAAAAACTGGTTTTTGACTAAACCGATAGAATTTAAGTGTTTGTAATATGGTAATTGTTTTATTTTAGTGAGCTATCTTCTATTATTTGACAATAAATCGTTTTTGCTTTTAATAAATTTACCTTTTAATAATTTGAATACATTTTAGATTGTTATTAGAGTTTGTTTTTATATTATAGTTTTTGTTAATAGGTGGAGGTGACTCACTGAAATGTATACCATCATTATCAGTGCTTTTGTCTTCATCATTTTCTTTTTTATTTTGAGCATATACTAAAAGTTTTGATACCTGTAGTATTTCTCGGCTAGCAATAGGCTGCCTATAATATTCTTTGTGTATATTTTTTTTGTGTCCTAAATGATTTGCCAAATAATTCACCTGATAATTCAATAAATTCAGAGAAATTCATTTAGTTGCTATATGCTTTCTTAACTATGTTCCACGTAATGTATATGGCACGCTTGCTTCACATGTTACTAAAAATGTTAATATTAAATTGCTCTTAAATATTTGTATCTTTTTTTATCACAACCCCGTATTCCAAAAAGGAATTATCACGAGACACTTTGGCTTGTAAACGATAATGCAATATAAGGTCAATACATTTCAGTAAATCGGAATGAAGTAAGACATGAATACGATCAAGTTTACTACGTATTTCAAAACGGATATATTTATTTGCTACTTTTCGTGCTTCTGCTAATAATGATTTAAATATTCTTATGATTTGAATTTCTAATATTCTTTTAGTTTCTCCAGCTCGTTGACGATTAAACAATTGCACAGATATGAGAGTTGTTACCAGCAGATTTAGCCAATTTTTATACGAATATTCTTTCAATAAATTGTTATAAACTTTTTGACTTTTTCTGTTAAATAATTATTTAATTTCCTAATATCATCTGTTAATGCAAGTACAGGGTGCGGCGCCAAAATCCGGACAAATTTCAAATTGAAATTTCCTCCGTTCAATACCATTGGTAGATGTCGCGATTGGCAGTCAAAATAGCTTGACGCATGTACTAAACCATCATAACCTCGAAACAGTCGCAATGTTAAAACCAAGTGCGGAGTACAACTGAAGAGCCGCGATTATCGAAAGTATTCGCGCCGGGCGCTCGGCGACAGAAATCATTCGGTTTTTCGGGTATCCGAGATTGACTGTGTATGATGTCTTCGCAAAGTATCATGAGTCAGAGAAGTCCAACGAAGGTTCTGCAACACCGGCGAGGAAATTCCACTCGAAGGAGGGCGTTTTTTTTAACAAAGGGGAAAATGTCACAAAAGAAGTTTATTTGCGTGTTCTGACAAATGTAGTGAAGCCGTGGATGGAAACTGTGTCGGCTGGAAAGCCATATGTTTTCCAGCAGGATAGTGCGCCCGCCCACACAAGTCATTTGACGCAAAATTGGTTGTCGGACAACGTCGACATGTTTTGGTGGAAAGAATTCTGGCCTTCCAACAGCCCAGATTTGAATCCTTTGGACTTCTACGTATGGGGCGTGGTTGAAAGGGTCACGAACAAGTCCAGACATCCAAACGTCGCATCATTGAGAGCCGCTATTGAAGCGGCATTCACCGATATAGACCGTGACTCATTAAAGCGTACCTGCGCACGCTTCAGACCGAGAATGGAGGCGGTCATTCAAGCAAGCGGGGGATATATTGAGTGAATATGTTCTTTATGGCCTTACAAACAATGGAGCTAAACAAATTTTGTAAATCTTTTCATTGTAGCAATAAAACATGTTTAGAAAAATATATATAATTTGTCCGGATTTTGGCGCCGCACCCTGTATAATCTTCTTTTGTCGTTTTCGCTGCATTTGTGTTTCCAACATTGTTCTATTAACGCTTATTCCATAGTCTTGTCTTAGTAATTTTAAGAAATCTTCAACCAATTTTATTTTCATAGGATCATGATTTTTTTATACATTTATTAATTAAAATCTCTCCAACATATTTTATATACGTCCCAAGATTAAATGTTACTGATGGTACTTTATATACATTTTTATCATCAAAACCTGCCACATGATTAACAGCAGCAATTGCGATATCATAAAATTTCGGATTATATAACGAAACAAAATCAATGATATTTTCATCTTTTGTTCTGAGAGAGAGCATCAGATAACGTTCTAATAATCATAATTAAGATCGAATCATATCGTGCTGATGCTGTAGTCTATATTTCAAGCAAAGTTCATTCCCATATAGAATTATTAATTGATCACATCTTATCTCTGGCATAAGTTATTTCATCATTTCGTAATACGGAGAAGACAATAGTTTTGAGAATCTTATTAGCTATTTCGTGAATTCTTGCAACAACATTGTGGTCCAATAGTGTGGTCATTATTGATTTATTATGTTTGTTATTACGTCCAGTGCAACGACAAAAATGATTCAAAGAGATACTTTTGAAAAATATCCTTTGCATTTATCACAAGGTAAGAAATCAATTGCAGTTTTATTCCATTTTTTATTTGGTCGCCTACATGTAATAAGTTTACTATTATTTATAACTATTTTAGTGTTAAACTGAAAATTAACATTTCGTCGAATAATTTTTATTATTTTCTTTCTTTCATAGTTTCCTTTTGGTAATACAATAAATCTTTTAACTTTCTCTTCATTAGAACGTACAGTTTCTAAGTGACGTACTATCTTGTAGTTTTTTACTAATAACAACAATTTTTTTTGTATATGTTTGTTATCCTGACGATTCTGTTATATACATTTCAGTATCACATGTTTTCGTTCCAGAATGTAGATTAGATGTGTCTAGACCACTAGATGTATTAGATTTATTAGAGGAGACGTTTTTCTTATTATTACCCTTTGTGTTATCTTCTTTATCCGAGTAAACAGATGAAACATTACTTGTACTTGAAGGAATATATACGGAAGCTAAAAAATAAAAAGAAAAAACAAAAACTAAAAGAGACAGAAAAATAAAAATATTTTGATGATATTAAGTTGAACTTTGTTTATCCTATTTTTAAAAGATCTTTTTATCAAAAACACTGGGTATCTTATTAAGGTATCTTAATAAGGTTTTTGAGTAATCATCACGACCATATTGAATCGTGACATCATAAGCAACAAATGACAATT
>NW_017305852.1:23015-28592 GCF_001594115.1 Trachymyrmex septentrionalis | reverse complement strand
TCGCTAGCTCTCTCTCTCTCTCTCTCTCTCTCTCTCTCTCTCTCTCTCTATATATATATATATATATATACACACACAGTGTCTCGTAGGATGGGTCGGGGCCACATTGGGGGCGGAGAATGGATCAAAGGAAACAAAAAATTCTTATACCATTTTGAGACACTTGCTATAATTTTTTAATTAGAAAAGGAAATGTCTAAGCCAATATACGATTAAGCCGCGCCGCGCGAATTCGTAGCAGTGATGCGAATTTCGGGCCGCTTGCAGCACGCGATCAGCGCCACCGATCGGCGGCATGGCGCAACCGGTAGCAACACAAGCATGAGCCCGTATCCGTGTGACTTGGTTAGTTAGAAGCATGCCGACTATAGCGCGCTGTCCTTTTTGCACTACGATCTTATTGCTTGCCTTGTCGACGCGCTGAGAACGAGAGAGAACCTTGCTGTCACTCAAGCAAGCGTCGAGCCGATCGAGCCGACCGAAATATGTTTTCTCGGCTCTCGGCAGTCTCGGAGTCAGGCCAGGCGTATATCAAGAGACATGGAGGCATGAGAACGCTCTAGATAACATATAAATTTTAATAAATTGTAATAATCATATACCTCTCCCATTAATCCAGAATATTATAAATCGTATCAAAATGCAATAATTGACGAGAGATTAATTGTTTATGATTCTTGTTATGTACCACGGTCATAAATTTGATCCGCAAGAAATTGACGTGGTTGAGCACGTAAGGTGTGAGATCGGAAACAAGTACTATAATTAGTAGTCAACATATATATTAGGTCAAATATTTATTACATTATATTATATTTTCATATAATTTTTGAAATTATTCGTATGTGTAATTTTTAAGCAATAGTTGTAGGAAAAAAACCGATTCGCTTTTCAATAAGCAAATACAAAATTATTTTAAAATTACACAACATATGAAGGCTTTCAATTGTGCATTACAAAATTGTATTGGTATCATCTTTATTATAGTATATTATTAGTAATCTCGTTTTCGAAATTTTGTTTATTAATAGAATTTTAAATGCGGATGTGATAGTTAGAAAGAAACATTTTATACAAAATATTAATCGACACGAAGCGTATTTGTCATAAATGCAACATCATTAAACATGTTTTTTTTTATTGTATATGAATCTTTCATCGATCAAGTCGAATACATATCATACATGTCGAATCATTATTTTTCCTATAATTTTTTATTTTCAGGTACACGAATAATTACAATTATACGAAAATATATTATTTGACCTTATACAGATAATTAATTAAACTACTTAAATCACAAAAGTATATTAGAGGAAAAAAAGAAAAAACAGGATTTTCACGTGAGACTATCAGCGTACTGTCCGTACATTTTATTTACTCAGCTACATCGATTAATTGAGTTTGACGTTTACTAGTACGATATAGAATCCACACGATGGACGCTCTCGTGTTCTCGTTTTCTCAAGAATCTCGGATTGTCGATGCAACGCGCGATATTATTATCAAAATATCACTCTCTTTCTCTACTTTCCTATATATCTCAAATATTAATTGGAATAAAGTGAGGTTAGGTATTAGATATTTTTATGGTGCACATACTTCTACGCAACATTAAAATTTGTGAGTGTGAAAGTATCCACTCTTGGTCAATATGTACGTTTTTTAAAATGTTATGTTAAGTATGTTATATTAAAAAATTAATTGTAGCAGTTTTAATTATATCATAACTTATAACGTAAATTATTTAAAAAATTTTGTATTGTTTCTTTCATGTTATGTATTTTAAATAATGTATATATTGTCAACGGAAACCTCGAGAAGGTGATGGTCTCTTCCGTCAGGAGAGAAATGTAAAAAATAGTTATTATATAAAAAATTATTAACTAATACGTAGGCTGCTGGAAAAGTTTCTGCAAACAATATGAAAAAAAACAAATTCGATATTTGGGTATTTGGTAAAATTCGGTAAATGGCTTTATTGTTTTTCGAAGTTTTCGCCTTTAAGATCGATACATTTTTGCATACGCTTGAACCAATTTGTGAAGCATTTTTTCCAATCTAAGACTAACCTCAGAAATCAGTGTACGAAATGTTTCAGCAGCTGCTTCAGGCAATTCAAATCGCTCACCACGCATCTTATTTTTAATGTTTGGGAACAAAAAGAAGTCATTAGGTGATAAATCATGTGAATACGGACAATGAGTCATCAATTTGACATTATTATATATTCGATATTATTAAAAAAAATCAACGGTTTGACGTGCTATGTGATAGCTGGTGTTATCATGATAAAGTATGATGCGACGATTTCGGTTTGTTCTACGCAATTCATTTATGACTTCTAGCAAACAAATTGTTGTATACCAATCAGTATTTACAGTCCTTCGATCCTCTAAAGCACGGTTGTCACATGTCCGGTATAACCGAAGGAACAAGCAATCATTCGCTTGGCAGCACGGCGTGAACGAACAACTTTTGTTGGTTTCGGTTCATTTTGAAATACCCAAACAGTGGATTGTTTACTTTCGGGCTCATACTAATAGATCCATGTTTCGTCCCCAGTAACGATGTTGTAAACCAAATTTGACCGACCTCGGTTGAATTTCTTGAGCATTTCTTTGCTCCATTTAACATGAGCCTGTTTTTGAGCTTCGGTCAAATTGTGTGGGATCCAACGACTGCAAAGTTTTCGTACGCTCAAGTGATCATGCAAAATCGTATGTATTGCTTTCATGTCAATGCCTAAATCTCACAGTATGTTATATGCCGGTCTCGCTCAATTATTTCACGCACAACATTAACATTACACGGTGCAAAAAACCCTTTCGTTTATGCCTGGCAAGCAGCATTTCACATGTGAAAAATCAGCGTTCAACGTTTCTCGGCTTCAGTTCATATGGAACCCAATTTCCTTGCTTTTGAATCATTCCCAACGATTTTAAGCGATGTGAAATTGCTGGTTGAGTCACTCCTAATGTAAGTGCAAGTGCTTCTTGCGTTTGGCACGAATCTTCATCCAATAATGCTTCCAATTCCGCGTCTTCGTACACTTTTGGCCTTCCGCTACGTTCTTTGTCTTCGACGTCAAATTCACCGTTCTTACACTTTTGAAACCACTCACGGCAACTTCTCTCACTTAAGGCAGCCTCACCATATGCTTCTACATACAAGCAATCGATGCGCCTCAGCTGCTTTCTTCAAATTAAAGAAGTAAATCAAAAGCTCCCGCAAATGATGCTTATTCGGCTCAAAACTCGACATTTTCGCACGAAAAAAGATATAAGATGCTGATGCGAAATCGCTAATATTTCAAGGTTATGTTCTTGCCAGATGTTCAACCTTACGATATGATGTTTTACAGCTGACAATTTTAGCTATAACATACTAGTAGCGCCATTGTTTGTCAAACGGTGGAAACTTATTTATACTCCCAATATAATTGTTAGATGGCTGGGATTTTCTGTAAATTTCTACAAATAGATAATTTTGACGAAATCTTAGGTATCATGACACTTTTATCCCACTTTTTACGATCGCAACTATCGGCACTTACATTGAAAGTTTATAAAAAATTCATACATTCAACTTTGTGCGTTGTGGCACCACTGAGTTTTTTTGAAAAAATTTTTTCTAAATAATTATAAAAAACTTAAAGAATAATAAGTCCTATAGTTTTCGACATAACTTTCTATAAAAAAAAAAGTTATTTTAGTTAAAATATTGTATCATAAAAAATGATCAGTATTATAATTTATGTGGGCACATTAATACAAGAGGCTTAACTTAAATAATTTATAATAATCTCTTTTTCAACAGGCATATCCTGGAAATATTGATATTAACCTGGCAATTATATATATATATATACAATACTGATATTAAAAGTGCAATAATAATACAATATACCATAGACAGAGTACATTATTATTATTATTATTATTATTATTATTATATAAATAAATACCTCAAGTATCTCTTGGACAGTGCACTGTAGTAAAAAATGTTTCAGACATAAGTTTTATAAGTTCAACGGGGACATAAAGAGGTGCCATTGCAGGTTGTTCCTCTTATTTTCATTTTTATTTGAAAAAAAAATTGTATGTAGTGTTTTGAAAAGCTTTCGAGGTAAGCTACGGGAATATGAATAAAAAATGGAGGAGTTGCATTTAAAATAATGAAAGTGATATTATTTTGTTCTTAACAATATCACCTAAGATGAAACTAATAGTACCTTTTTATATCTTTCCCTTGAAATTATTAAACTTTTGTCTGAAACATTTTGTCCTAAAATGTACTGTTCAAGACGTATTTGACGTAATCATTACAAATAAGACATCTCGAATTACATATTTTTTGAAATAATAAAATTCCTGCCGCAAATTTATTATTGCATATAGATTAGCATAAATATAAAGCATATTAAAATTCGGGATCAATCTGCAGTATCAATCTAAATAAGGTATTAGGATACGTTTCGAGTTACGCATGAAACGCATGATGTATCATTTATTCTTTTTGTTTATCAATTAATAAAGAAGGATACAACGATACATCATGCGCTTCATGCGTATAATATTTATCTATTTTATTAGGAAAAAAAAGACAAAGAGGGTCATCGCTGCCACAGGTGGTACTGCAATTGCAACAGCTGGAATCGAGATTGCAAATGCAATCTCAACAAATCCAGCAATTGCAATACAAACTGAAAGAGTAGCAACAGCAGCAGCAGCAGCAGCAACAGATATGGGAGCGGCCAATAGATATTATTTCCTATATACGAGTATATATTATATGTATACATACAGGATGAGTATAAGATATTTTGTACCATAGTGTGGCACATATTTGCATATTAAATATTTAATTTTTCTAATAAACTATTTTAATTTTTCAACATATTTTAATACTTTAATGCATAAAATAATGAAATAACTCAATTGATATAAAGAAAAGACACTTACTTTTAAAAAGATATATAGTTGTATGTTGTAAAACGCATAACTTTTTGCTATAAACAAGATATATATTTTCTTTATACCAATTAAGGGCCCAAGCACAAAGATGACTGTAACTGAGTCGAAACTTACTTATTATTAGAATTATTAGAATTATTAGAAGAATCATACTGTGTAAAAAGAATCATAATTTCATTTAAAAAAAATAGAGATTTCATATCTTTTTTAGCGCCTCCGTCTAGAAACTGCATCTGAAACATTTTTTTGTATCTTATATATTTTTTAAGATATTTACTTGAGCCAATAAAAATGAAAAACACTGTTTATAATATGTACGAGGTATGTTCAAAAAGTATCGCGAATTTTTTGTTTTTTCAAAAATTATTTATTTATTCATGAATATCTATTTTGTCCCCTTCAAAGTAACCACATCAGATATTATACACTTGTGCCAACGTTTTTTCCAATCCTCGAAGCACTTCAAAAAATTATTTTTTGTGATCTTGTTCAGCTCCTCCTTCGATGCCGTCTTTATCTCCTCAATCGTAGCGTAGCGTCGTCCTTTCATGGGCCTCTTCAGTTTCGGGAACAAGAAAAAGTCACAGGGGGCCAGATCTGG
>NW_017305852.1:16562-21537 GCF_001594115.1 Trachymyrmex septentrionalis | reverse complement strand
GACTGCTTCGCGATACGGCACACTGCTGGATTTTTCGTCGTTCTCCTCGCTAGGAGATAGTGCTGCATGCGGATCTGCTGGCACATTTGCTGGTTTCGCTTCCGCCAATTCGAACTTTTCAATTATTTTCCGCGTGTATTCGCTCTGATGAATAATTAGCCGTTTATTTCTTTTATCGCGTTCGATTTGCAACCCGACGAAAACATTTGAATCCTCGACCGTTATTTTAAACGTTTCGCTCAGTCGTTGAATTATTTTCTTAAGCGTCTCTACGTTTTTTGAGGCTACTAGCCCATCATCGACGAACAGCGCCAGATACACTTCGTCGTTTTTGTATTTCCCGGTAAACACGCACTTATCCGCATCGCACTCTTTTAGATTGAACTCACTCAGAAAACTTGTGAACCTCAGGTTCCAACACCTTGGAGCCTGCTTTAGACCGTAGAGGGACCTTTGGAGCTTGCACACGACATTTCTTGGATCTTCTTCTATCTTCAATCCTTCCGGAATTTGCATGAAGATTGTCTCTTCCAATTTTCCGTACAAGAATGCGGTTTGGACGTCAAACTGCATTACTTCAAGATTTTTCGAGGTGATTATTGCTAGCAGTATTCTCAACGAATCGTACCTTACAACTGGAGAGAATGTTTCGTTGAAGTCGATCCCCCTTCTTTGCATGAAGCCTCTCGCACACAACCGTGCCTTGAATCGATGCAGCTTCCCGTCGGCATCTTTTTTCACCCGAAAAACCCATTTCGAGTCGATTAGCTTCATTTCCGGCGTCCTTTTTTCGAGTTTCCAAGTGCTACTTTCTTCGTGAGCTTGAAGTTCGTCTTGAATAGCACTCGCCCACTGCGCGGCTTCGGTGCTATTCTTCGCTTCTTCATATGTTTGTGGTACGATGTACTCGGCCACATATGCATCATGCCGGTACCTACTCGGTACTTGAATTGTCGAGCGATTTCTTAGAGCTCTTTGATTTTCCAGGTCCGACGTATCCTCTTGTTCGCAGGCCTCTTGTTCGTTTTCCACTTCTGCTTGTTCTTTGCCGATGCCCCCGTTCTCTTCTTCGTTCTCGGCTTTTGGTAGTGGAAGTATTATTTCATTTTCTTACTCCATTGGATTCGTTTCCGCCAGAGGTTTGCCGACTTTCTCATTAAATATGACATTGCGAGCTACACTGACCCTTTTCGTTTTCGGATTGTATACTCGGTAATTCGTCGATTCTTCCGTGTAACCAACGAAGATCTGTTTACTCGCTCGAGCATCGAATTTCTGCGTAAACTGTTTGGGAGTGTGCACGTACGCGTCTGAGCCGAAGATTCGAAGATGCTTCAGATTTGGGACTTTCCCAGTCCACGCTTCGTACGGTGTTACTGTACCAGTCGTCCACACGGTTCGATTAAGAACGTATACTGCACAATTTACCGCTTCTGCCCATAGAGTCAGTGGTAGACTCTTCGCGATTAACATCGTTCGCGCACTTTCGACTATCGTCCGATTGTCGCGTTTGGCTCTCCCGTTTTGCTCCGGATTGTACGGTGCCGTTTTCTCCTGATGGATTCCACATTTCTCAAGATATTCGTTCATTTCTTTGTTAAGGAATTCCCGACCATTATCCGAACGAAGCGTTTTTATTTTTCGACCGAATTTGTTCTCTATCATTTTTTCAAAAATTTTGAATTTCAGGTGAACCTCGGATTTCTTCTTCATAAAGTATACGTGTCGGTATCCGGTCGCTTTAATAATGATATAATTAAAAAAAAGCAAACTTGAGTGATACATTTTTTAAATAAAAAATAAATACAATTTTGTCAAATAAATAAAAAAAAAAATACAATTTTTGATTCTTTATTCTGAGTTATATGTACGTATTTATGGATGTGTGAGAGTGTATGTGTGTGGAGTATCGTGGCAGAATGGAAGGGAGGAGTTACGGAGAGAATAAAAAGAGAAGGAGGTTTTGATGAATGGATTTGAAAGGATTTGGCCTAATTTTCCTCGGATGATGATAGTGTTAGCGGACATGAACGACCGGTTGACAGGAGGCGAACAATTATCGTGCGGCGACGGCGACATATTGAAATTATAACGTGAACAGACTGCAATGTTTTCATTTTCTTATAGGAGGTCAAAAGGGTGAAAGAAAGAAAGAAAGAATAAAAATAAAATAAAACAAATAAATAATAAAAAGAAAAATAAAATGAAATATTAAAATAAATTATCAAAAGATAAAGCGAGGGGGGAGCCAGAGAATAGAGATATACTGACTTATTACTGAGATGCTTATCGTTGGTGGTCCTCCGGCCAAGATGTGCAAGGCTGGTGATGTTCCTCTAACACTGACTTTACTGGAGAAAGAGGGCTTCGAAAATCGGATAGAACTTTTTGAATATCGCGACAAACTCACTGGCTCTATCAACTTTGAGTGTTGCGACCGACTCACTGACTTTACCAACTTTGAGTATTGCGACCGCTTTTTTAACTTATCGCCCTACAAGTATAACTCGAGAACTTAGAGAAAATTTGCGGCAAGGGCTGCGGAACTGTGATTTTTACTAATCGCTCCAGATTACTCAAATTTGGATTGGTGGAATAGGTTTCGTTGGCTGGTAGTAGGATTTTCCTTTGCTCTTGGATTGGTCAAGATTTTGGGGGAGGAAAGGATGTTGACAGGAATCTGTAGCATGGGAAAGTGTCCTCTAAAATTTTATGATCTTAAGATTTATGGGAAAACGCATGTCTCAGGCGTCGAGAAGGCGAGCATGCATCATCGCCACGGGACCACCCAGAATCTACCCCTGAACGTCGCGTGCCCTTTCTTAAATTTTGTAATTACGGATTCGCGAGAATTGTCCGCGTTATTGACCGTTAATCTTGGCGCCGGTCTTACGCTTTCCATACGTACATATTTATTATTGATTTTTATCTCGAAGCGACATTCACGAGGAGATACCGGATTCCTTGTTTTAGTTTTTAATATAGAGAAAAAAAAGGAAAGAAGATAAAATTTTAGTATTTCGACGAATTCCAGATTACTACGAAAGAAAAGAGTAGTGCGAGTCCGCCGGACGTAACATAGGTATGTTAAGCGATGTAATTAATTAGAGCATTACGCAAAGCGCATGATGATCGTCGCGAGACCTTTCCGCTTGCTTTATTATACGATATTTCTATTTAATTATGCTTCGAGACACATTTCGGAACTATCGCGTCGTTTTATACCATATTTTGCCGGAGTTTTATTTTTTGACGTGTTAATGCGTGTACACTTGAAATTATAGTATAAGTTCGCATAGATAGCGGCTACATTGTAAATCCAAATGTATTATTTTTTCATGTATTATAACACATTCGACTGATGTTCTTATTCACATGTTTCTTGCCGTTTAACAAGTTTAAATGTTTACACCGTTAAAAACGTTCTTAAATTGTATTAATCTTTATTGTTCACTGATGAATAAAATTTAAATTTTCTGTAATTGAAAAGATTATTTATGTACACGTTAATAAGATATTAAAGTTTAAAGATAGCCGAAAATAAAGAGAGCCGAAATAGCTCGCGGTGGTGAGCGGAGCGCTTGCCCTACTCCCCGCGCGCCAAGCTATCGATGGTGGATATTTGACGCTTTAGAAATAAGCGCCGAATAAGAATAATATCTCGATTGCGAAAATTGGGAAATGTTATAGAACTGTTGGAAAAAACTCAGTTTGGTTTATTCTGAAGCGTACACTTGTACATACAAAAAAATGTATAATACATAAATATTACTTGTTTCAAGTAAATAATAAGAGTATTTTAAAATTATATTATTATCAAGAAAATAGTCATCAAAATATATATATTTAAAAAATAATACAATTGCTGTTTTATGTCTTAATTTTTTACACGATCATTCGATGAAATTTACACGGATGTCCGAACTTTTATGCGATAGTAAAAAAATGCAAAAAAATATTATTCTAATGCTAAAAGAGAACACAATTTTATTTTTCTTCTTTTGGGTAACGATTATATCATTACAAAGAATATTTTTTGATAATATAATTCTAAAATACTCATGATCAAGGTCAGGTAAAGGTCAGATCAAGGTCAGGTCCATGTCAGATGTTCAAGATCATGTCAAGATCAGGTCAAAGTCAGATCAAGATCAGGTGGTCACGGTCAGGTCAAGGTCAGGTCAAGGTCAGGTCAAGATTAGATCAATGTCAGGTCAAGATCAGGTCAAGGGCAGGTAGTCAAGGTGAGGTCAAGGTCAGATCAAGGTCAGGTGTTCAAGGTAGGTCAAAATCAGATCAAGGTCAGGTCAAGGTCAGGTCAAGATCAGTTCAAGGTCAGATCAAGGTCAAGTGTTCACTGTCAGGTCAAGGTCAGGTCAAGGTCAGGACATGGTCAGGTCAAGGTTAAGTGGTCAAGGTCAGGTCGAGGTCAGGCTAAAGTTAGGTCAAGGTCAGGTGGTCAAGGTCAGAACAAGGTCAGGTCAATGTAAGATCTAGGTCAGTTCGTCAAGGTCACTTCAAGGTCAGGTCAAGGTTAGGTGAGGTCAGGTCAAGGTCAGGTGGTCAAGGTCAAGTCAAGATCAGGTCAAGATCAGGTAATCAAGGTGAGGTCAAGGTCAAGTCAAGGTCAGGTCAAGGTTAGGTCAACGTCAGGTCAAGGTCTGGTGGACAAGATCAGGTCAAGGTGTGATCAAGGTCAGGTCAAGGTCAAATCAAGGTCAGATCAAGGTCAGGTCCAGGTCAGATCGAGGTCAGGTGGTCAAGATCAGGTCAAGCTCAGGTAGTCAAAGTGAGGTAAAAGTCAGGTAAAGGTCACGAGGTCAAGGTCAGGTCGAGATCAGGTCAAGATCAAGGTTAGGTGGTCAAGGTCAGGTCAAGGTTAGGTCAAGGTCATGTGGTCAAGATCAGGTCGAGGTCAGGTGGTCTGGTCAATTCAAGGTCATGTCAACGTCAGGTGGTCAAGGTCAGGAGGTCA
>NW_017305852.1:15115-16462 GCF_001594115.1 Trachymyrmex septentrionalis | reverse complement strand
TGGATTGGTTCTCTCTCGTGATGGGATGGAGGATAGCCCTGGAGGGACTTGTACTTTCGCGGTGCGTGCTTTGAGTAGCATCCTCCAGGATGTGGGTTAGCCTTCGGGTTTTGCTCTCTGCTCCCTATCCTGGAGGTATGCCGATCGACGTTCGTCGAAGAGTGACGACAGGAGGTAGGCGCAACCACCTACGTACGCCTTGCGGCCGTTCGGCGGTGTCGTCCTTGCCGTCGGACGGTCGTCCGCTGAGTCGCGGGAATCGCTAGAGGCGAGTCGGGTGATTGGCCGGCGAGTCACCCGGCTTCCTCTCCATCGCCGGTATTATAAACAACATGAGCAGTACAAAAAAGGATACGAAGCGACGAGAACTCGGAAGCTCGTCACGGTTTCCCGGGAGTAGCGTCCCCGCTCCCGGGCGATCGACCCCCACGGGGGAATCCAGCGAGGGGCGAGTCGCGGGGTTGCCGGCGGGCTCCGCGGCCGATACGGTTACCGCTGAGGTAGCGAAGGACTGGAGTGTGTTTGATAGACCCGATACTGAAGCAGAAAAAGCAGCAGCGCAGAGGTGCCGTTATCTACTGTCGGTGGCTTTGGGGGAAATTCCTGCGTCGTCTATCAGTGAGTCAGATGGTAGGGGCGACTCCTTACCTGATGGCCAGAAAGAGATGCCTATAATTAGCGAAAAGAGGGGTAGTTCCAGAGGGGCCGGCCGTAAAGTTGTGTCAAATGTACGTCCCTCTAGGATGCGTAAGACACGGGTTGTGGATGCTTCGGATGATTCCTCCGAAAGTGAGCCAGAAGGGCGCTCCGCGGCCGATACGGTTACCACTGAGGTAGTTAATGACTGGAGT
Organism: Trachymyrmex septentrionalis; assembly: GCF_001594115.1. Taxonomy (NCBI): domain Eukaryota; kingdom Metazoa; phylum Arthropoda; class Insecta; order Hymenoptera; family Formicidae; genus Trachymyrmex; species Trachymyrmex septentrionalis. The sequence continues at coordinate 15,611 of NW_017305852.1, read as the reverse complement.
GCGAGTGGAGGCCCGTTAGAGGGAGGGCAGCAGCGTCGAGGTGCCAGAAGCAGCTGTTGGTGGCTTTAGAGAGAATGCCTGCGTCGGCTATCGGTAAGTCAGAGGGTAAGGGCGGCTCCTTGCCTGGTGGCCCGACCGCGGTGCCTACTAGGGGCGACATCAGTGATAGTTCCAGTGGGACCGGCTCAAGAATTGTGTCACGTCCCCCCCCTAGGAAGCGTAAGCCACGAGCTGTGAAAATAGTAGAGGTGGACTTTCCGAGTGGCGAGTACATCAATTTGGCGAATTCTGATGCTACGGATAATGACTACGTCAATGGAGAGTTAGAAAAGCGCTATTTCGATGAGATTTTGTCAGTGGATCACATAAATGCGGTGGACTTCTTTATGCGTCCCTTATCGAGGAGGACTCCATATGAGATAGTGTCGAGGAGTTTCAAGATATTGAGAAATGCTACTGATGCAGAGCGGAATTTGCTTACTAAGACTTCTCTGAG
>NW_017305852.1:5550-8366 GCF_001594115.1 Trachymyrmex septentrionalis | reverse complement strand
CGTCTGCTGCCGAACCTGGGAGGCCCCGGAAGCGCAGCGAGGAGGCTGTACGTCGCGGTCGTGCATTCGGTCCTCCTCTACGGGGCACCGGTCTGGGCGGAAGAGCTCAAGGGGTCGGCCCAGCTGAGGGGGATGGTACACGGCCCACAGCGCAGGATAGTGGCGAGAGTCGCTCGCGCTTACCGTACAGTCTCCTTCGGGGCAGTAACCGCCATCGCGGGAGTCATGCCCGCGGAGCTGCTGGCGGGCATTTACGCGTACGTGTTCGCGAAACGGCGCGCGTGCAGGGAGGCGAGGGGTATACCCACGCCGCAGAGAATGCGCATCCATAGAGAAAGAGCGAGGGCCGCGGCCCTGGAGGAGTGGGTGGCATCCCTGGCGGATCGCAGGCGTCGCGCCGGCGAACGTTCGCTGGAAACGGTGGGCCCGATCCTCGGAGAATGGATAGGCAGGAGGCACGGTCATTTCGGGTTCCGTCTGACCCAGGTGCTCACGGGCCACGGGGTGTTCGCGGCGTTCCTGCACAGTATAGGCAGGGAGGCAACGGATCGCTGCTATCATTGCGACGACGCGAGGGACACGGCGGACCATACCCTCCGGGAGTGCCCGGCCTGGAGGGTGCAACGCCTGTCCCTAGTGGAAAAGATTGGAGAGGACCTCTCGCTGGCAGCGGTGATGAGGAAGATGGTGGAGAGCGAACAGGGTTGGCGGGCAGCAACCTCTTTCGCTGAGGACGTTATGACGTTGAAAGAGGAAGCCGAAAGAGAGAGGGAAAGAGCGGCTGCTGCCACTCCTCCTCTTCCTGTAGCTCCGTAGAAATCGGTCGCCTGCGCTAACACAAGGGCCTCCAGTAGAAGGGGGGCGTGATGGAGGAGCGGGGGCTCCTCCATCACACTGTGTGCCCCCCCTCGAGTTAGGCTCGGCAGGTAGTGGGTGGGCCCTACCTGCCGGGCATGGGAAGGAGCTCCAACAGGAGCAACGGTTATAAACCGTGTGAACAGTTGGCGCCGGTGAGAGCGGGACGAAATGTCACCACTAATCCCCGCTCTCACCTTTCATCCTGGCGCTGAGAAGGCCCCCCTAGGAGTTTCAGTGGGTAGTGAGGGCATCTCATTAGTGCCCTCGAGCCCCACATACCCCTCCTTCCCCCCGGGAGGAGGGGATGCGTAAAGGCATTTCTCCTAGTAAAAAAAAAAAAAAGATCAGGACAAGGTCAGGTAATCAATGTCAGGGTTAGGTCAAGATCAGGTCCAGGTCAGTTCCAGGACCAGGTTCAGGTCATGTCCAGGTCAAGTCAAGGTCTAGGTCCAGGTCCAGGTCATGTCCAGGTTTAGGTCCAGATCAAAGTCCAGGTTAAGTCTAGGTCTAAGTCAAGGTCCATTTCCAGGTTAGGTCTATGTCAGATGCAGATCCAGATCCAAGTACAGGTCCAGCTCCAGGTCAGGTCCAAGTACAGATCCATGTCCAGGTCAGATCCAGGTCAGATCCTGGTCACGTTCAGTTTCAGGTATAGATTCAGGTCTAATTCGACGAAATAAGGATCAATTTTTTTTCAATAAAATCGACCCGATTTGCTCAAAATTTTTTTCGAAAAAATCGTCCAGATGCCCAAAATTGCTATAAACGTTCCAAAACCTACTCTATAGGTCCCATTCCGACAAAATAATGCCCAATTCGACACAATACGGCTAAATTCGATAAAAAAGGGCCCAATTTTTTTCCAAAAAATCGACTCGATTGGCCAAAAATTGCTATGATCAGGCCCAAACCGACGTCATAGGGCCAATCCGATCCAATAAAACCCAATTCGATAAAATAAGGCCCAAAATTTTTTTTGAAATATTCGAGCCCAAAATTTTTTTCCAAAAAATCAACCCAATTGGATCAAAATCGCTATGATCGGGAAAACACCGACTTCAAAGGAGCCATCGACTTGTCCTGAACCCGGACCTGGAACTGGACCTGGATCTGGACTAGGAACTGAACCTAGACTTGACCTGTACCTGGACCTGCTTTGGACCAGGGCCTGAACCTGACCTAGACCTGGACCTAGACATGGACCTAACCAGGATCTGGACCTGGTCCTGGACCAGACCAGGACCTAGACTTGAACCTTACTTCGATCTGGACCTGGATATGGACCTGAACATGGACTTGATCTGGACCTGGACCTGAACCTGGACCTGGACCTGTCGTGGACCTGAATTTGAATCTGGACCTGAATCTGGCCCTGGACTTTGACCTAGATCTGGACCTGACCAGGACCTGGGCCTGGAGCTGGATCAGAACTGGACATGACCTGGATCTGGACTTGGACCTGGACTTAGACCTGATAAGTACATGGATTTGGACCTTTCATGGAAATTCACAACGTGCATAACGTCACAACTGAGAATGATATTACGAAAGAGTCTACCTCGTGGCTTACGGTCCCCTTCGTTCCGTCTCACACGGAGAGATTTAGAGCATTACGCAAAAATAAAGGCGACATCAGAATAGCTTTCCACAGCCCTAACAAGATGAACAAGTACATCAGAGTCCAAAAGGACACTTGTCCTCGTACATCAAAAAATAATGTTGTCTACAAGATTCGATGCAATAATTGCGATGCATCTTACGTCGGGCAGACGGGCAGAAAACTAAAAACCAGAATTGCGGAACACCGTAACCACATTCGATACAAAACGTCTACCCGCTCCGTTATCACCGAGCATAGACTTCTTTACAATCATGATTTTCAATGGGACGATGTTCAGATCCTTGATGAAGAACCTTCTTACAGAAAGCGGCTAATCTCTGAAATGTTACATATCAAA
>NW_017305852.1:1930-3332 GCF_001594115.1 Trachymyrmex septentrionalis | reverse complement strand
CACGTGATGGCCACGTGATGGCCACGTGATGGCCACGTGATAGCCACGTGATGGCCACCAGGTCGTCTCGTGGTGGTCACATGAATGCCACGTGATGGCCACGTGATAGCCACTTGATGGCAACGTGATGGCCACGTGATGGCCACCAGGAGTTTACGTGATGGCCAAGTCATGGCCACGTAATGGCCACGTGATGGCCACGTGTGGCTAACAGGAGTCTACGAGTTGGCTACGTGATGGCCGCCAGGAGTTTACATGGTGGCCACGTGATGACCACGTGATGGCCACGTGATGACCACCACGTGGCCTCGTTGTGGTCACGTGATGGCAACGTGATGGTCACGTGACGGCCAAGTGATTGCCACCGAGAGTATACGTGATGGTCACGTGATGGACACGTGATGGCCTCGTGATTGCCTTGTGATGATCACGTGATGGCCACGTCATGTCCTTGTGATTGTCATGTGATGGCCATGTGATGGCCACTCGATAGACAACTGGTGGCCTCATTGTAGTCACGTGATGGCCTCGTGATGGCTACCAAGTATCCATGTGATTGTCACGTGATATCCATGTGATAGCCACCTGTTGGCCTGGTGGTGGTCACGTGATGGCCACGTGTTGGCGACGTAATGGTAACGTGAAGGCCACTTGATGGTAACCAGGAGTCCACGTAATGGTGACGTGATGGCCACTTGATGGCCTTGTAATGGTCATATTATGACATCGTGATGGCCACCAGGAGTTCACGTGATGACCAATTCATTGCGACGTGATGGCCACTCGATAGACACCTGGTGGCCTCATTGTGGTCACGTGATGGCCTCGTGATGGCCACCAGGAGTCCACGTGATGGCCAAGTCATGGCCACGTAATGGCCACGTGATGTCCACGTGCTGGCCACGTGATGGCCATGTGATGGCCACGTGATGGCCACGTGATGGCCACCAGGAATCCACGTAATGGCCAAGTGATGGCCACCAGGAGTCCACGTGGTGGCAAAGTGATGGTCACGTGAAGGCCACGTGATGGCCACAAGAGTCCACGTGATGGTCACGTGATGGTCACGTGATGGCCACCAGGCGTCCAATTGATGGCCACGTGATGGCCACCAGGAGTCCACGTGGTGGCCACGTGATGGTCACGTGATGGCCACGTGATGGCACCTGGTGGCCTCGTGCTGGTCACTGTTGGCGACGTGATGGTCACGTGATGGCCAAGTCATGGCCACGTGATGGTCACGTGATGGCCACCTGGTGGCCTCGTTGTGGTCACGTGATGGCCTTAAAAAATTAAAATGAGATAAATACTTATCTGATTTCATATAAATTAACCTATATAATATAATTATTGAAGAAATTAATAAAATAAAACTAATAAATAAAAGAGAAATTCAATCAAA
>NW_017305852.1:0-1696 GCF_001594115.1 Trachymyrmex septentrionalis | reverse complement strand
AAATAAATTATTATTTTTATATTAAATCTATATCTATATAAAAATAACTATATTTAACAAAAATAACAAAAATGGAAAAAAATGAAGACTTAAAACTATATATTCTTTCAAATTAGAACTAAAAATCTTATTTTCATAATAAATATTCTTACCATGACAAACATATGAAAATAAATATAATGAATAAACTCTTCTAAAAAAACAAATTAATATAAGATAACAAAGTATCCCTATATCCCAATTTAAAATTCTTATTAATATTAAAGACTCACCAATAAAATTTAATGATAAAGGAAAAGAAAAATTAATAATACAAAATAAAAATCATCATATAACAATAGAAGGTAAATTACCAACCATACCCTTATTTAAAAATAATAAACGCCTTCCAGATCGTAAATAATATAAATTTACAACATAAAACATTCCTGAAGAACATAGCCCGTGAGAAATTATTATTACATACCCCCCTATTGTACCTACCTTAAAATGTGTTATCAATCTACTAATTATTAAATTTCTATGAACAACTGACGAATAAGCAACTATACTTTTTATATCTACTTGCACTAAACACACAACTCCAATTAAAATTCTTCTCACCATCCTTAACCTAAAAATTAAATATATCCATATTTTCATCTAATAAAATAAAACACTTCTAAAAAACGAACTAATCCATACCTCCCTATTTTTAACAACACCCCAGCTAAAATCATAGATCCATAAACTGGAGCCTCTGTATGAGCCTTAGGCAATCAAATATGAAATATATACAAAGGTATCTTAATAAAAAAAGCCATATAAATTATAAAAAATCTTCAAAACGTAAATCTATATCCCCTTATAATCCTACTCATTAACCTATATTTTATAGTTATTCTATATATATATATATATATGTTAAAAATATATACTAATAAAGGAAAAGAAATTAATAATATTCTATATATATATATAGGGGACTTCCGGTCGAGGTGAGTTACAGAGAAGACATATTTTGCGCACTTCGTGAGGAAAATTAAAGATTTCGTAGCTGTTAAGGAATTGCCCTGCGGGGAGTTTTTGTTATAGGGACGAGAGTCGTTAAACCGAGAGCTAGGCAAAAAAGTAGCTCGCTTCATCAGGAAACGGGCTAATGGTGGTAAAAGTAGACGGAACAAGGGGAACATAACCTACAACTGGCATAGGTCTCCAACCGAGAACATCGTGGTCCAGGTGGCCTGAAAGCCTGTATTGGGTGCATAAGATAAGGAGTGGTCAATAGGGGACAGGAGTGCAGTGGGTGAGCCTTGCATAAGTCGGAAAGGAAAAAGTAATTAGGCTCGGCGCACGTGGCAGAAAAACCGAGATGCGCAAGTGCGAAGCAAAGGGAAGTGACGGAAGAAAAGGGGGGAGAGTCGGAGAAGAAGAAGCAGGGACAGAACGTCACGAAGCGCGAGCGCGTCTCGGGAGTGGGGAATGAGCGAGAGTTTGGAGAAAGAGAGAGAAGGAACCGGCCTAGCAACGGAAGAGTCTAGAAGTAGCCGAGCGGAAAGGTGGGTACAGTCAGGGGAGGAGTGGGGAACAAGATCGAAGGAACGGCAACGGCGGTGAACGTCAGAGGCGAAATATGAGTGGAGAGAAGGGAGCGGGGAAGAGAGGAAGGTCCACGAAAGCGGAGCTGCTAGGAAGGGAAAGGAGGGATAGTAGTGTA
>NW_017305851.1:0-1017 GCF_001594115.1 Trachymyrmex septentrionalis | reverse complement strand
AAGTTGCATGGCATCAAAAGGGTATAATATACTAACAATTTGTCTATGGATGAAGGCGCTTCCGAGATTTTAAGATCATCTCCATTTTTTTAAATGGAATTATGTAATTGTTTTACATATTATGATTCTTCTAATTATTTTGTATATCAAAATATTAAAGTAGTGTGTGAAAAAATCATATGCCATAAACTATTAATTTTTTTGTAATTGTACCTTAATACTTTTATGAAAAGAATAATGGGATGAATAAAAAAACAGTTGAAAAAAACACACATTGCTTAAAAAAATATATGTATAAAAAAAATAATTGTTTACATAAGCAGCTATGTGTTTCTTTTCCATCAATTGATTTATCTTGATATTATTCTGTTCACAAAATTAAGGAATTACAAAAAAAATTAATAATTTACGAGTTATTTAATATTTTATGTCAATATATACCAGAATAAAGTACTAAATATTAGCTTTTATATTTGCTTTTTAGTATCACTATTTTAATATTTTTACAAAATGCAAAATAATTAGAGAATTCATATTGTGTAAATAAATTATTCAATTCTATTTAAAAAAGTGGAGATGAACTTGAAATCTTTGAAGCGCTTCCACCAACAGAAAAATTATTACTAATATATTGTATCCTTCTTGACTACACAACGTCAATAAATATATCGTTTCATATCTCTAAAAACAGCGAAAACATTCTAACTGAACAGAGTTACTGTTCCACCCTATATATATATACATATATAATAGAATAAATACGTACATATAAAGTAGAACGTGTTCTAGATCTTCTTGATAATTAATTCTTTTGAATTTAACTCTTTCGCTCCTAACGCCGGCTATGTCTGGCATCCACGAAGTGACGCCTGGCTATAGCCAGCATTCGCGAAGTATGTATTTTAATTTATAATGTCCTTTATAATAAGAATTACGCCAACTTATCATGTACAGTAATATACAGCCAAACGTAACTAATTTTATCAAATAATATATTAATTTAAACATGATTAGTAG
>NW_017305850.1:492-745 GCF_001594115.1 Trachymyrmex septentrionalis | reverse complement strand
CATCATAGATATATAAATATACGTCACGGAAAAATCTGCCAGACATATTATCACGAAAAAATATCATATTTTGTAATATTTTATAAAATATTATTACAGTATAAAACATTCTAAACATTATTTTATTTTATTTTTTAATTTCTGAGAAGCGTGTTAGGATTTCCAAAAAGGCAAGATGACTCACAAAAATCAAGCACTCTATTCTGTGAGAAGTAAGGGAATTCATCTAAATCACACATCTCAAAGGTCAAAG
>NW_017305850.1:0-443 GCF_001594115.1 Trachymyrmex septentrionalis | reverse complement strand
TAATTCTAAGAAAGAGCGCAAAACTAAAATCATAAGCATACTATTGATCAGGGTTGAGTAGTAGTTAGTTAAAATGTAAAAAGTTAAAAAAAAAGTTAATATTGAATTTTTAACTTAACTTAGTTTAATTTTAAATGCATTAATTTTGAACTTAATTTAATTACTTTTAAACTTTAATTTATTAACTTCTTTAAATTAAACATTTTTCTATTTTTCTTAATGCTAATATTTTTTTCTATAAAGTCCAATATTAGAAAATTAATTTAGAAAGCGTTTAATGATTTAATGATGAGAGATCTATTGTATAATAAGAGTTACACTATACGATAGCCAATTTTTATTGACTGGTTAAATTTTGTTGCCGCTTATATTTAAATCATACGAATTTTAGGTGTCATAAACATTACATTTCAGCAACATAAATATAAAATGAGCCTTATGAA
>NW_017305849.1:1857-3246 GCF_001594115.1 Trachymyrmex septentrionalis | reverse complement strand
ATTCTCCTGAAATATATTTTTTAATATAATTTTTTGATATATTTAAATATTTTTTTAAGGCTCTTGTTCGCTCACCACTACTATCTCAGATTGTCACGTCAGAAGCGAAAAAATATACAATGAAAATTTGTGCGAATTATATTTGGATAAAAAAACATTTTTCGATAAAGTAATAAAAAATATTGTATTTGAAATACACACACACAATACAAAATGTATTTTATATTCTGTATTTCAAGAAGGTTATTCGATGTATTTTGTATTTCAAATAAAATTTTAATGTATTTTGTATTGGAAATATTTAAAAAAATCCTTGATAATTCTTGAAGCAACGCGAATAAATCTACTGGCTGCATTCAGAAACGTTAAGGCTATGGCAGAGAACGAGATGTAACAAGATATAAGGGAGCGTTTATATTAGCCGTAACTATATATCGTATGTTATAATCTGTAAGAATCAAGTAATCACAGTCAAGTATTCCTTTCTCATTCGACCATAAGAAGAGAATACTCGAAGGTGATTGGTCAATTTTTACAGATTACGGCATTACGTTTAAAATAATTGTTTCCTAACTGACATAATGACGAAGGATAAAGGCTGCCGCACACAAATTCCGCAACAGTGACCGTAAGATGTGAACTCAAGTCGATGAGACAACAGGATATTGCTTTAAATCTACGTAATCTAAATTGAAAGATCTACGGAAATTGAAATAACACTAAACTTATCCATAACTTCGCAATAAGGCAAATTTCAACCGGTTGGATAAGTTTACTGTTATTTCTATTTCCGTTAGATTACGTAGATTTAAAGCAGTATTCTGATTGGCTCATCGGCTTAAGTTCAAATCTTAAGGTTACTGTTACAGAAATTTTGTTTGCATCAACTCTAAAGCCTGTTCTACAATAGGGTTGCAAGCCATAAGCCGTAAGAAATTAAACAATTATAGTCGATTATTTTTTTCATATTCATCTATAATTGGTCAATTTCTTACAATTTATGACTTGCGACCCTATTGTAGAACAGGCATAAGAGAAGAGCGTATATGTAGATATCGCAGTCGGGAAAATTTTCTGTCATTTAAAAATGATATAAATTTTAAATGCAATTAATATCGTTTGTTTTACAACAAGTTATTTTGTGCGACGCTCGTGCTTATTTCATAATTTAAAAGAATATATTGTATTAAATAGTATTTTGTATTAAAAAAAAAGTATTTTGTTTTGTGTTTAAAATATAAATTTTGGACGTATTTTGTACTATATTTGAAATACTAAGAAAAAGTATTTGTTTTTTTTAAACAAAAAATGTTGAAATGTTTTGTATTTTGTATTATTTAAAAAAAGTATTTTGCATTTAAAATATAAATTTTAAAAGTATTTTGTATT
>NW_017305849.1:0-1757 GCF_001594115.1 Trachymyrmex septentrionalis | reverse complement strand
TTTAAAATATAAATTTTAAAAGTATTTTGTATTTTGTATTTAAAAATTGCAAGATTGAAAGTATTTTTTAATTCAAATACTAACAATAACATTGCTGTAACTCTTTCCCTAGAGCGGAAACGTGAAAAGTGAAATTTTTTTTGTATTGTGTGCATATGTATGTACATACATACACACATAAAAATTTTTATTTTTCACGTTTCAGCTCTATAGAAAAAGTTACTCTTGACGAAAAAATTTCTATGCGAAAGCACGCCAAAAAGTACTATACGTCTTTCTTCTTTTATGATTGTAGCATAGAATCGCGTTGTTAAACATAGAAATAACTATGCCAAACTATGCGAAAGATATAAAATGGCGTACTTGGACCTAATTAAGCACATAGAAAGTACACTACGCGCAACTAATAATCATTACCTCCTAAACTACGCATTTTTGCCGAACTACGCCAAACTAATTTTTATTCTTTCGTGGTATTTTGAGAAAGTATGTTTCTCATTCTACGTTTTTTTACGCGGAATTACACTCTATAGTTTGATAGTTGGGCAACAAAAATAATTATGCCAAACTACGCCAATCTACGCGATTGCACGAAAAAATCGTTTCCTAATGTACGTGTTTCTATGCCAAACTATGCCAAAGTACAATACTTACCTTTTAATTTTTAGTTTATGACGAAGTACGCCATCCTACTCCATTTTATGCGGAATTACTTTTAAGCTGAAAGCACAGACTCTTGCATAACGCATAACACATAAAGCATAAGAAATTTATCCAATCAGAATTGTTTATTTCATTGAAAGGAAGGAAACGGAGGACTTTAATTGGTTTATTTTCTTATGGATTACGTGTTATGCATTATGCAAGAATCTGTGCTCCCTGCTTTACTCATCCGTGAGTATCTTTATGCATCTCAGCCGACAGAGGGTCATGGCGGAGATGCATAAACTCGTAAATAAGAATAACCTAGGAAAGAATATAAGGAGCGCATGTGAAATGAGCCGTCAAATTAAGTTGGGCTTTAATATTAAGGTACCCATGCTATGATGGAATTCTAATTCCACCATGACAGTATCTTGAATTTATGCTAAATGAATTCAATATACTATCATATTACTTTAAACCGTACAGTGTAAATGTACTCGAAACTATGCTTAAGGTATAGCTTCGCGTAGGAAGGCGTAAACCTTTGGCATAGGAATAGAATTTTACGCCAAACTACTTTCACGGTTCGTTCGCATACTTAAGCGTAGTTTTTAGCGTAATTAAGCGTACTTTCGGGCATAATTAGGCATATTTTCTGGCGTAATTTGATATAATTTGGCGTTGTTTGGCATTGTTTGGCATACAAAGACATGAATCGGCTTATTTTGGCATAGGAGTAGAATTCTCCGCCAAACTACTTCCGTGTTTCAAACCGCGTATTTATGAATAGTTTTTGGCTTACTTTGACATAGAAATTTTTCCGCCCTGTTGGCTATTTCGACCATCATTTTGGACCTAGTGGCCTGCAATAAGCGCTTATTATTGATACGTGGTCTGTTCACGTTGCTTGAAATCTCCAAAAATCCAATCACCTTCGAGTATTCCCTTTTTACCGTCGAATGAGAGAGGAATACTTGACTGTGATTAGTCAATTCTTACAAATTACGGCATACGACGTACAGTTACAGCCAATATAAACGCTCGCTTATTCTTAATCTTATCCTCTTCCTTATTCCTTCTATTGTAGCTTCTTTATCCTTATCTGTATTCAT
>NW_017305848.1:0-226 GCF_001594115.1 Trachymyrmex septentrionalis | reverse complement strand
TACAAAAAAAAGCTCAGAACTTTTTTGTACACCTAATATATACATATGTATATATAAAGTTTGAAAATAACTTATTACAGTATGATGGTCGCAACGTTTCTGCGGAAATAGTACGTTTTTTGCAATATTATTAATATTTGTTGCAGTAATATAAAAAAGTAGATGATATACTTTATTCTTATAATTTATTCCAGGTTTCTCCTATATATACATTATCTCGTAAAGT
>NW_017305847.1:0-984 GCF_001594115.1 Trachymyrmex septentrionalis | reverse complement strand
GTTTGCATTTGACTGTAATTAGGTGGTTCATGGATTAGTGCTTCTTCTGTGATTTGTAATCTCGGTGACTCACACAGTTCTTCGTATGTGAATGGTATTGAGTCCGTATTCTCATCGGACAGATTATGATCGGGCATTTGACCTTCATCTTCCTCGTTGTCCGAAAGATACAATTCAAAGTTTTCGTCCTCTTCTTCTTCGTCGGTTTCTTCTAACATTCTAGAAACCATTTCTTGGTCCTTTGGGTTGTCAAGATTTAAGAATCTATAAGGGTTAACTACATTACATTTTACTTCTTCAAGATTCACAGGGTTTCTTGACAGAGCGTCAGCATTTACGTTGGTTTTACCTGCTTTATATACGACGTCATAGTCATATTCGGAGAGTTTTAACCTCCAGCGGAGTATTCTCATGTTTGCATCTTGTGCATTCTTAAACCAAAGTAGTGGTTTATGATCTGTGACCAGTGTGAATTTTCGTCCGTATAAATATGGTCGGAAATGTTTAACACAATATACTATTGCTAGCGCTTCCTTTTCATATGTATCATATTTTAATTCGTTATCGGTCAAGGTTCGTAAAGCGTATGCTATTGGTTGGTCTTTATTTATTTCGCCTTGATATTAATCAATGATTTCATCCTTGATAAGATGCCTCCCACGGCTATTGCAGAAGCGTCTGTTGTTAAAATAAAAGGTTTTGAGAAATCAGGATATTGTAAAACAGGTTCTTCACATAATCTTTGTTTTAATGTCTCGAACGATTCTTCTTGAGCAGACGTCCATTCGAAAGTCGTGTCATTTTTTAATAAATTTGTTAGTGGTTTCGCTAATTTTGAGAAACTTGGTATAAATCTGCGATAATATCCTGCTAATCCTAAAAATTGTTTAATATTTTTCGGAGTCTTAGGTCTCAGAAAATGCCTTACAGCGTCTAGTTTTTTAGGGTCCGGTCTGACTCCGTCCTTACTGATTACGTGTCCTA
>NW_017305846.1:2407-2760 GCF_001594115.1 Trachymyrmex septentrionalis | reverse complement strand
CCCCAAAATCTTGACCAATCTAAGAGCGAAAGAAAATCCTACTACCAACTAACGAAACCTATTCTACCAATCCAAATTCGAGTAATCTGCGGCGATTAGTATAAAAATCGCGATTCCGCAACCCCCGTGTCAGTCTTTTTAGAGAACATATAATGTGGCAGTTAGATAGAAGAACGTACGGATAGAGTTTGTTATAGACAGTCAGTTTACAGTCAGTTTTGATAGAGAGTTTTTGGAGAACATAGACAGTCAGTTTACAGTCAGTTTTGATATAGACAGCAGTTAGATCGCGGAACATAAAACAGCCGGTTTTGATAGTTTTGATATAGACAGCAGTTAGATCGCGGAACATA
>NW_017305846.1:0-1004 GCF_001594115.1 Trachymyrmex septentrionalis | reverse complement strand
GAAAAATTTGATGCGGATTTCTTTGGATTATCTTTCAAGCAAGCACACGTACTTATGCCCGAAGGGAGAATGTTACTGGAACATTCTTATGAAGCAATTATCGATGCAAGAATTAATCCAAAGCAATTACGAGGAAAAAATACTACTGTGATCATAGGCACATCTTATATTGAAACACAAGAGAAATTTCTATATGAGAATTATCAGTTAAAACAAAATTATTGATATAGTACATATAGGATGAATAATAAGCATACAATTACGAGAAGAATTAATTTGATAAATTCTTTTTATTTTAACTCATAAAAGTCATACAATTTCAATGACGAGAACAAAGATAATGATCATCCTTGAAGTTACTCAACTTAGAAAAAACTAATTTTATCAAAGAATATTATTTTCGATACTAAACGAATTATAAAAAATAAAAATTTTATATTCCATTTAATATTAAAAATAACAATCTCTAATATTATATTATTAATGATTCATCCTGCATAAATAAAGTAGAGATTACTAAATTTAGAATTCATATGCAAAAATTGTAAACGATAATGTTTTGTAAATAGTAAGACGATTTTCAAATCGTTGGATGCAGCAAATCTACAATGGCAAATGTGATTTCGTACTACTTAGATCTAAAAGGACCATCTTATACTGTCGATACAGCATGTAGTCTTTATGCCATGGCTCTTGGTTATCATTGTATTATGTCGGGAAAATGCGAAGACGCGATAATTGGAGCTGGAAATCTATGTTTGCATCCAATTATTAGTTTGCAATACGCTCGTCTTGGTATTTTTATAATTTATTAATTTTAATATTTTTACTTAAAATCTTAAATTCTTAATCTACTTACTAATAATAAGTTTTACGCTAGACGTAAAATTTAGTGGTTTGCACATCTCTAATTCACAAAAAATAAATAAATTTTAACGTTGCGGAACCTTGATAAAACATTTGTAATAAGATATTTTTCAAAATAGAATATTACTTTACAAGGA
>NW_017305845.1:1906-2440 GCF_001594115.1 Trachymyrmex septentrionalis | reverse complement strand
AAAAAGGCCATGATTTCGATTGGGATAACATTACAATACTGGAACCTCACTACAGGAAGAGATTGATTTCGGGGATGATATTCATCAGGAGACAGACGCACGCACTCAACTTGCAAACGAATATGGAGGGCCTTCCCAAGGTCTCCTGATCATAGACAAGCTATAAAGGTTTGGGTTGTTGTCACGTCTAGTCAGTCAGTGTCGTTCGTACGCAGTTATGAGTCTTTCTGGCGTGATTTGTGATTACTTTCCAACTTTCATTTTCATGGAATTGATTAACGTTTCAATGCAAAATTTTCCATTTGTAAGCTTCAATAATACTAGCTAAAACTAAAAGTGACTCACTGTGTCTGACACTGACTGGCCAAAAGATCGAGAACCGGTTTTTGAATAATTCATAGTAATGTTTGCGATATAGTTTATGATTTGTGATCAAGGTGAGCGTCCTTATTTTCGGGATAATTAATTATAATCTGAAGGTTTTTGATAAATGAGTTTTTCATATTCTCTATTTTGATATTTCTATTTTTTCCA
>NW_017305845.1:761-1806 GCF_001594115.1 Trachymyrmex septentrionalis | reverse complement strand
TTATAATCTGAAGGTTTTTGATAAATGAGTTTTTCATATTCTCTATTTTGATATTTCTATTTTTTCCATTTTTTCGTTCATTTTTCTTTTTTCTTTTTTTTTCACTCTTTTTGGCGTTTAGTTGTGGTATTTAAATTCTCGAGGTAAGCTCACCATGATAATTTTTATTCACCAGGATAATTTTTATTCACAGTTTATTTATGTTAATTTGTGTTATCTCTGAGGGGGGCTCAAAAGTGAGCCGAAACGTGTAAGCGCGTTTTTTAGTGAATAAAGAAATTTCACTTCATAGATATATTATTTGCGCGACGTCTTCTGCGCTTGACTCCTACTGCCCGTATACTTTCCAGAGTTCTTCGTTCTTTTATTATAAAAAAAATTACATAAAATTAAAAAGCTTTTAGTGTGATAATGACATACAGTTACTTCCAGTATAAACTCAAATAAAAAATAAAAATGACGAAGGAAAACTAGTTTTCATAGGTTATGTATTTTCTATTATCAAATTCCAGATAAGGCAAGTTGAGAGCACGTTGAAGTTGAAACGTTTAAAATGCTGCAATGGATGATATCACAGTGATATGTTCACTCTGATATGAATGAGTGATGAAAGAATTATATAGATAATTAGCAAGAAACAAGACTGATAACGTGAATGAGTTGGGTTGAAATCCATTGCACTCGCAAATTTTCAGTCTGCCCATGGGATCTTCTCTCTCTCCAATTTTGGCGGATTTGGTAATACAGGATTTAGAATGTAATATTTTTAATACATTAATTACGCATATTCCAATTTACTACAGTTATGTTGATGACATTGTTATTGCGGCAAATGATTATATAAATGCCATATGTACTTTCAATTCTTACCACGAACGCATTAAATTTATTGTCGATTATGGCGAGGATAGGGGAATTAATTTTTTGGATGTTAAACTTTTGATTGAGGATGGGAGAGTAATTTTTGATAATTACAAGAAGCCTACGAAATTCTGGAAGATATTTAAACTTTTTTTCCAATCATCCTGTAGAACATAAAAGGGGA
>NW_017305845.1:356-661 GCF_001594115.1 Trachymyrmex septentrionalis | reverse complement strand
ATAATCGATCTAATTAAAACTCTCCAACAGAATGGATATCCTGCAAAATTTTTGTTCACAACAATTAATAACAGAATAAAAACTTTATCTTTAAAGAAGAATTTTGAGATGATTGGAGAACATGCTGTTGTTTCTAACTCGGATTCCTCGAACTTTAATAAAAGCATTTAATAAAAGATTTTTAATTATTTCTTACCTCAAGAGAACGTCTGAAAAATTCAAATTCCTCACAAGCAAATTTCAATATAGCTTATAAACCAATGAATAGTATGAGCACTTTCATAAAAACTGGTAAAGACAAAATT
>NW_017305845.1:0-256 GCF_001594115.1 Trachymyrmex septentrionalis | reverse complement strand
AAAAAAAAAAGACCTTTTGAATGTTGTCTACAAAGTAAATTGTCAAGATTGCAATTATTCTTATGTTGTTCAGACAAAAAGAAAGTTAAAGACACGACTTAAAGAACATATTAAAGATTTTAATAAACCAACTACTTTCTTATCAGTTATCTCTTATCATAAATTAGAAAGTGATCATATGATTGATTGGAAAAATCCTTGCAGCCTGGATGCTGAACGTTCTTATTATAAAAGGATGGTCTCCGAGATGATACAT
>NW_017305844.1:0-365 GCF_001594115.1 Trachymyrmex septentrionalis | reverse complement strand
GGCAAGTGCCTAAGACGGTCCCGAGCCCGGGGACGGTTCAGGGTGAGTCTCTGCACCACGACAAGGTCGCGCCATGCACGGGGGATTGTTAAAACATTGTAGTTAAATAACTTAATCCTTAAAAATGTATTAAATTTGATAATAAATTTTGACTCAAATTTAATTTATTATTTACAAAGTACATATATTAATATGGACACTTTCAAACTAATAAATGATTTTGATACATTAAAGTTAAAAATAACAAAATACCAATAAATGTAAGGGATAGGGTTGCCTTTTGATATCGGCGACAATATAATATAATTGTTTTATATAGATGTTTTATAATAATATTTTAAATTTACTCATATATTTGATAAAAT
>NW_017305843.1:2266352-2272677 GCF_001594115.1 Trachymyrmex septentrionalis | reverse complement strand
CAAATTGTATTATAAAAAAGTTGCAAGTAGCAATGTAAAAAATCGCATAGAATATGTTGTATCGATGTTTGGCTTTTTAGAGATAAAAATACTCAAGTTTTCGCTTCTCATCTATTTTGCTATCTTTCTTTCTAAATCTCTGATGTTCAACTTATCCTCTTTCTCAAATATATTAATCAACATTTCGCTGTTTTCTTTCACTTTTCGATTTTTACACGGAACTGCTCTTTAATCCACACGGAATCGTTCTTTAATTCTAGTGATGAACCTTTTTCTTAAAAATAACTCTTTCTTCTTTTTTATCGTATATAATTGATGAGATTTCCTCTGAATCTTTTCTAAACTAGTTTCTTTTATCTATTCCTTTTTCTTTCGTGCGTTTAGTACAGAGCTCAGTTCTGCAAACATCGATAACCTCCGAGTCATATTGTCCCAATAGAGATCCCTTCCTACAGTGTTTTCGTATACTCCAATGGCCTTCCTTATATCTTATCCAAGCTCTCATAACCGTATTTTATCACTTCGTGCCTTCTTTCTGCGATCATATAAAACTTCCTTTTCTCATGTTTTTTTTGTACATTTTTGTACTAACAAATTTAAACATTCTAATTTAAATAATGTAATTTCTATGAGCTTTAAATAAATCAGAATTGAAAAATTAATATTAGAACTTTTGTAAAAAGAGATTTTAATTAATAGCATAACAAGAGCACGTTCATATATATTATATATACCGTAAAATTAAATAATTTTGGCTTAGTCGGGATAACTTCGGTTTAAATTTAAAAAAATGCCTCGACAGCATACATGTCTAAAATCGGGACATAAACATTAATTTTAAAAGCATTTTAAGTTCTTTAGTAAAATACCGAAAATTTGGAGTGCCTCATCAGGGCCTACCCAAGATTACAAATATCTGCATAATTTGGATAAAATATTAAAATTACATGTATAATATATCATAATGAAATAATATAGAACATACGATAGTAAAGCTAAAGATCAAAAGCTGCATCTTCATTGAACGAAAACAAGATGAGATTATGTTTACTTTTCGAAGTTAAGTTTATATGCAAGTTTGTGGATGTAAATATCTTTCCAGAATGGTCGTTGACTTATTACTTTTTTATGACCATTAAAATTATTTTTTAAACTATTATAATCTCGTTTTTGAGAAAAGTCTATGGTAGATTTACATGCAGTTAGTTAGAAAAGAAGCGTCTGCGAGCCTTATCTGTCACTAAGTTATACGTGAAAGGTTACATCTCCAACATTTTTTTTCTCTTATTTCATCGTTAACCTGCTGAATTTTGCATACGTCAAGTTTACTTCAACTTCATTATATAAAAAAATTAGACATTTCTATGGTAACTCGATTTACCAAAGAATCACCTAAAGGCGTCTTATGTTCTGATTTTAGACATGCTGTCTACAAAATAATTTTGTAGAACGCTCAAATTAACTGATTGCTAGAATGTCAAAACTTTTTGTAGCATTGTTTATCATGCTCGAGATTCTTATGTAATTAATTTGACGTCCAACTAAATTATTTTCGTATTTGTATCTAATTAAATTTTCAGATGCTTCAGAGCAAAATTATTCTACCCTATATGTACACGTATAGTACTATTAAATTTAACAATATTAAATAAAAATTGATGAAGTTAAACACACGTAAGTGAAAAAGGTCATTTGGTCAAGGTGGTTCATCGTGCCTTTGTATTTCTTTTGTGAATTTATATATTTTTCACTTCAAGTTAACATGCCGATTATTTTGATCTTGAAACGCAGCCTTAAATCAAAGATGGAGCAGTAATATCGTAAGTAAAATTTAATAATTTTGATGCTCACAAGCATCTTAGAAAAATCTTAATATAAAATATATTATATAAATAATCTAATTATGAAATATATAAAATTTAAGTTTAATAAAAAAAAAGAAACTCTTTTATTATTCTTCTATACTGAATTCAAACTTATTAAAATTTGAAAAACACACGAATCTATACGTAGTAAAAATTGACTTTTCTAATCATCGACAAATATTTGCAGTAATTATCAACAGAAATAGAATAACAAGTTTGCTTGTAATTCATGCCTTACAATACATTTTGACTAATACGCATACTAATATAAAAATGTCGAATTAATAATTAAGCTAATTGATAATTAATATGTCAAATTGAATTAATATTGTAATGCATGATATCTCTCTCTCTCAAGTGATATAATTATTAATTAATATATATAATACAAGAGGATATTTTTTTTATTTATTATAGAATCAAGAATGTGAACTCATATAAAATTGATTGCTGATCATAAGCAATAAAATTGACATAAATTTGATTAAACATACAATTAGTTAAAAAAAGTTTTGCAATTGTTCAAAGTAATTAACAGCTTAATATTTTTATCTTACTGTTAAAGTATATATATGCTTACTAAAAAATACATGACGTATAAGGAACTTCAGAAATACGTACACTTGTTGTGTACATAAATTTATTTAAAATAAATTTAATATGTATATTTATTTAATTTGAATACAAAAGATACGTAATGTTTCAATTCAAATGTATAAAATATATAAGAATATTTAAATAATATTTATTTAAGAATATTTAAATAAGATTTTGCTCGCAGACTTTACAATAAAGACTTTGTGTAAGATAACGTAATGAGTGAACAAACAATCAACGCGTAATAACGGCATCTGTGATCGACTCAAAATTCGTCGATTTCCTCTATCTGAGCGCGTCATGTTCAATGTCAACACTGATACTATTTTAATGACGATTAAAAAATACTAGAATATACATACTAGAATATTATTTAATATATTTTTTCAATTTGAAATAATAGTCATATTTCTCGTTTCTCTTGACAAGAGTAAAATCTCGTTAAAATTTTCTACAACGCTGAATATTTTCCATAATCGACGACTTATTCATTTTGCAAATTAATCCATCGTAATCTTATTCGGAAAGTTGATCCTCCGATAATTAAGAATGCAGCAATATTTGAATCAAGATCTTCCTGTTATAGATCTGCCAAGGCTTCTCTTTCTTCATAATCGGAATTTATCCCTTTTCTCTTCCTCGCCCTTCCCTATAGAGCCGGTGAGACATTAATAGCCATAAAACACTATTGATTATCGCTGCAATCATTTGAACTTTTTCTGTCCTATTAGTATCAATAAAATTTATAAATTGCCTATTACTTAATTTTCCTTAATTGCAACGTTAATATTTTACGTTGACTTTACGTTATCATTTTATTTTACATTGTAGCTTATGATAAAATTATGTAATTTTAATGAACAAAGCAAGTCTTCAATAACAAGTCTACACGGAAAGAATAGTTTTGTTGACGTATTTAAAAATTTAGCTATTAGATACATTTGAAAATAAGTTAAACTACCAAAATAATTATGGATTGTTCAAGTTGATTGTTAAAATATCAAAATGTTTTTACAGCATTACTTAACATATTTGCGGTTTCTACATAATTATTTGGATCGAAAATTATTTAGATCTGTAGTTAACTAAATTTTTTAATATTTTAACAAAATCGTTCTTGTATGCACAAATGTATAAACTGATATTTTAAGCACAAATATTTTTTCAAAACAATGCGGGCTACGTAAAACATGAACGATAAATCGTAGTATAAATTTATAAACACATGCATTAACGGGTGGGAAATAATTAGTTTATTTTTAAGCGTTCGTGATAACCGGTTATATCGGTGGAAGAGCTCGTGTTGTTTGATACATCATTGATACAAGGGGATGGATTAATGGTACGAATGAGATCGATTATCGATTAAAAAGACCATTCATTTTGCGCGCAGATAAAACGTATGAGTCACGGGAGACAAATACTAGTACGTGATCTAGTTTTCTTTTTTCCAACGTACACTTTATCGACACTTAAAAAAAAAAAAAAATATTTGCTTGAGAAACTGCGAAATCTTTGTCAAAATAGTTTTCCATTTTAATGCATTTTATTACATTGAAGTATGACAATACGTAGAGCTTTAATTCTCATAAATATTATTGACAGATATGTCGATTTCTTTGGATATATTATACGTACCGATATAATTCAAGAAATTATTGAATATCTAAATCTCGTGAATAACTTGATAATGATGTCATCATTTAATTATTAAAAACTTAACAAAACAATAACTAGAAATAACAATAGTATTTGTGCAGAGTTGGAAGGTAATGCGTTACTTGTAACACTATTATCGTTTTTATCTTTTTTTTTTGGTAACATCGTTACATTTATACCGTAATGAATTCAGTCACTACTTTTATCATTAATTCCTTATTATCTTTATAATTATTTAATAATTTGCATTATTTTTAATTGACTAGAAATATTTTATAATTAGAAATTTAAGTATTGAAAAATGTTTTGTACTTTGTTTCTTAGACTGCATTCCGATAGTCACTGCCACATAAATTTGAACCATAAATTCTCAATATTGGCAATAAATATTGAAATGCATTCTTAATAACGACATTAACGTTTAAAAACAAAGTTTAATAAAAGTTTTTAATAAAATCTACATTTATAAATTACAATCTAATTTTCTAAAGATAAGCATACATTAAAAAACAAAAATATTAATATTTGTAATTAATACTTGTAATAAAGAATTATTAATTATAATTAGAAGATTTATTAGATATAAGGAAAACTTATTATAAGGACTAGCTTATAATTTTGTAATATTGATTTCACGTTTACTATTGTTTTACTATTGTTTATTAAATAATTTTTAAATTTAATATCTTACTTTAACATTTACAAAAAAATAACAAATCAATTATTTTCCGAATAAAGCGTTACTTTTATAAACGTTTCCAACCCTGCATACCTATATTTAATAATATTATTTTGAAATAAAAATGCTTATGTTTCTCCGTTTACACGAGGATCGTCGTTTTCATATTATTTATTAAATTACGACGGTCTGAGCAGTTGCCGTTAAAAGAAAGAGCGAAACAGATGGGCGCAAAAAAAGGGGAAGAGGAAGAATAATGCAGGCAGGAACATTCACGCGGAAAATTTAGTACGAATCTTAAGTGAAGCCGGTAGATCGCTTCTCGATGTCGCTCTTATCTATCTTCGGTGTGGTGCAAGTTGAAGCGAAAAGCGATCGATCAAAAATTGATGAAACTACGCTTCCCCGGGCGAGAGACAGTAAATTCGACGTCCGCAAAGACGTGAACCTGCGAGGCACCTCGATAATGGCGTCGGAGAGGACTGTCGAACCTGAATCGAAGGAGACGAGCCAACAATTTTCGCTACGCGAGAGTGCTTGAGAATGCATCTTTTATCTTGCCTCGTCGAGGCGAATGATTCTATGATATTGCAGTTGCATTCGTAATAATAATACATATTATGTAATTAAAGATCAGAAATATTTCATGATTTGAAACTCGCTTTTACACTACACAACAAAATTAAAAGACTGTTCTAAATTCAATGTTAAAAAAGACCAAATTCAAAGTTACGTATCTTTGTGAGAAATAATAGTAGTGATGTTTAAAAAAGCATTTTAAAGTTGAAAACCTCAACTTTCAAATCCCGAGACTCTGCAATAATATCACTGTAAACAGCAATTATAATTTAAAGTGAACCTTGAAAAATTGAAGAATAAATTTCCACTTTAATGACATGTACAAGCGCAAAATATTTTCTGCAAATTTCTTCAATTGCATCGTAAGATATAACATTTCCTCTTTAAAATGCTTTTTTAATCATTATATACGCTACGATTTTTTTATTGAGACAATTTAAAGTAAGTAATGCATTTTCAGATCTCTCTTTACTTTAAAAACTTGTATCTTTCTCTGTCTTTCTCCTTCTCTCTCTCTCTCTCTCTCTCTCTCTCTCTCTCTCTCTCTCTTTCTGCAGTCATATTTGTTTTCTGCTGCAACAATTGGAGCTGCCTGTACTTTTGAAAGTTATTTTCTTAACATTTCGAAAAAAAACACGCACGCATGTACACACAGAAAGATACTTATTGTATGGAAATAATAATTACTTGTTTGAAATATTTAAAAAATTCATATATTGCAAATCTATAAGTTTATTACAAGCATTACCTAAATTTATTCAAAATATATTCTGAGCCCTTTACATTTAATATTTTAATCAAGATTATTAAATTAAAACAAAAAGATAAAATACCTACAAGAATTAACTAGTTTTTCGCACGCGCGTATATAAATTTTCATTAACTAAATCAATGTAAATGTTTTAACTCATGGTTTTAAGTACAATAAATATATTGCATATTCAAA
>NW_017305843.1:2265144-2266162 GCF_001594115.1 Trachymyrmex septentrionalis | reverse complement strand
TATATATATATATATAATTAATTCTTTTAAAATTTGTATAAGAGGCTGCGCACAATGAAAGAAATAGGCAACAGGGAACAGAGATAAAAATTTCAACCTATCAGAAACTGTGTATTTTATTATACATGATTTCTGATAGGTTAAAATTCTTATTCTCTGTTCCCTGTTCTGTATTCCTTTCATTGTGCGCAGTCCCTAAGTGTATTTCAAGATTATTATCAAGAAAATATTCTTTATTAAAGATAATTATTATTCAAAAAAAGAAAATAAATTGAGTAATCACTTTTCTTAGCAATGGAATAAGATTTTTCTACGTGCATGTACGCACAAACATAAGACTGTAAATTCGACCGTGTAATCTTTTTGCGGTACATCTCGGGATAATGGTTAATACCGATGGCAAAATATAGATTTTTTTTTAGAAAAGACCTGAAAATGCACTAATCACTTTAAATTATCAAAAAAATCACAATGTAATAATTAAAAAAGCATTTTAAAGAGGAAATATCACGATATATAACTGATAATGTAACTTAGAATTTAGTTCTTTTTAGTGTTAATTTAAAATAATCTTTTAATTTTGTTAAGTAGTGTATGTTTGAGAATTAATTACTCTTCTTTTCATTCACGTCGAAAACTCCAATCCTTTCTTCGCGTCCGACGTCAAGCGGAGAAGAGCCTGTCCAAAAGTCATGCGAAATTTTCGTGAAAATTAACCACCGCTAGTATTAAAGCACATCGAACCGTAATTGGAAAACTTAGAATTAAAACTGATAAAATTCTCTTTTGATGTCGATTACACGAGCTGACTCTCTTCGTGTCTGGTTTTACTCAGAAAATTAGCTTGCCTTAACTTAAATTGAATTTGACGAAAAGTCTATGAAGCAACTGTATGTTTCTAATAAATAAATTAATAGCAATTTTTTGAAATATTATTGATGTAAATATGAAATTAGATTATCGAGTAAATCAAAGTAAAATTAAGGTAACAAAATATTTTGCTCAGAATGTCATAAAT
>NW_017305843.1:2263730-2265044 GCF_001594115.1 Trachymyrmex septentrionalis | reverse complement strand
TAGCAATTTTTTGAAATATTATTGATGTAAATATGAAATTAGATTATCTAGTAAAGCAAAGTAAAATTAAGGTACAATAATAAAATATTTTGCTCAGACTGTCGCGATAACATATGTATACTGATAGATTAACGTTCTTAGTCTTATCATCTATGTATTTCCATGTCAACAATGGATAGTGGAAAACACACGTTTTTGTACGATTTATCGTGGTGATGAGGGATTAGTATAGCGGATCTCGCATAGGTAATGGGCGACGATGACCGCGAAGCATAATTCTCGTTGATCATAAACTCGGTTAGAACTCAGGATACTCTCGCGAAAATCCACCGATGATATGCGCGATATTGCGAATATAGCATTAGCGAGTATAATAGTAGTACGTTGCAGGTATTAAGGAAGCTCTGAACGTTCATTCGTTTATCCGTCCGTATGATAAAGCTTTCTCAGCTTCATTACAATTACCAACAAATAACACTATCCAAAACCATTACTCAACACAAGTGTGGATAACCATTCCGTATTTTTGTCTGCTGTACACGAATCCGTTAACCAAAATTGACTAAAATTGTAATAAAGATTAATCGTCGAAGATGTAATCTTTCATATTGCTTTTTGATTTTGTGTAATCTGACTATATTATATAAGTACAAATACAAAAATATATTTACTTTCCACCTAATGCTAGTATTAAAATGGAATAAAATGTCTTTTCTATGTATTACATGGAAAAAAAGTTGTATTAAATTTTTACATCTCGAAAACGAAAAAAATTATATCAAAACGAAATGAAATGCATTTTAAAGCTAAAAATTGATAAAATACTTTCGGGTGGGATTAACAAAATTTAGAAAAAATTTTACTGGTAAAGCTACATCTCAAAGAATCCTCAAAATTATCATTTTTTATCTGTTTGATACCATGCTTTCTCAAAATTATGACGTAATAGGCAAATTTAGTCAACAGATTTCGTGTTACAAAAAAAGGTCAAATTTTGTCAGACAGTGTAATTATTATGACATTAAAAATTAATTTTAAAAATAATTAACAAATATTAATAAAATAATTTAAAATTAATTAATGACAATTTGAGCAATCTATGAAAATCTTATAAGTTAAAAGAATTATAAAAAGTAAAACATAAAAGACAAATATACATTTCGATATTATGAATTTGCGATAAGGTGTGGAAACTTAGAAAGTATGCGTTTGAGTTTACGAGCACAATAAACTATGTTATGCAAAAACTATTTCACAATAGCAACAATCCATTTAGCAATAATTCATTTATTGTAACTCAATTTACTGTAACTT
>NW_017305843.1:2234387-2263630 GCF_001594115.1 Trachymyrmex septentrionalis | reverse complement strand
CAACAATCCGTTTAGCAATAATTCATTTATTGTAACTCAATTTACTGTAACTCCATATTTATTGAAAAAAAAACATCACACTGTGTTTAGTTCACACGAATTTTGTCGAAGGACGACAGAATGTTGACAGAAATGGACGCGGAAGGATATATAGTCTATCGTTTCCATCGATTTTTGGCACACTCTTCTGCACTTTAACATACGAGTACTTTATCATACATTCATGCTTATTCATTTTTTTATCTTACTTTTTACTTTAACGACCGTCACTATTTCATTTTCTACGTCAGAAAGTCTGTTAATTAAATTATACTTTAGCAAGGAAAGAAATAGAACATGGTTAGTAGAAGAAAAGAAGTAATAGGTCAGTGCTGAATTCGAATGCTACGTCGTCCTCGTTTCCTATTCTCGGTACAATCACAGAAAAACGCATTTTCACATGTACACATTTTTTTATCTATTCTTTTATATCTTTTGTTGATGACCGTCTCGCAATCGTTTTCGGTCGCATTGCCTCGACGAGAGATTTTCATGAGATTTACAGCTTCCTGAATTTATCCCCATTCCCCAAATGTCCCGCAGAAAACGTCTCTTTTATCGTTTCACTCAGAAGGATCTTCCACATGTGATACTTGAAGCGCACTCACTTGAATCTTCCCTTGTGTACGATCGAAGATATATGTCGCTATAATTCGTGTCTTAAAATGATGATTCAAAAAAGGGTCACTTATTGCGTCTTTTGAATATTCATAAATGAATGGGCTCCTCTCTGTTTTCTCCAAAACTCTTTGTTTGATGACATAACGTTATTTAATCGCATTTTTCATTACTGCATTAATATTTCATAAAACTAAAATGTAAGAAATTATAAAATATTAACGTCTCTTTATCACGTTCTTCTGTAAATAATTGCTAAAATAAGATATTTAATCTTTTTTTATATATTTTTTCAGAAATATAATTTTTTGAACATTTTAAACTAACAATGCAACACAAGGAAGTGTTCTTCTCCGATTTTGATAAATTTATATTGTAGCCTAAATCAAAATAATAAGGGCTACGTATATTTATTATACGTGTCTATATTTATTTAGAGAGGTAAAACACTTAATTTAGTTTCTTAATTTAGTTTCTTTTAAACAAATATCGTCGAAACTACATATAAACCATATATATAAATATAATAATAGAAGAAAATTTTTTATTGCTCGTAAAAGCTGAATGATTTCAAGAGTACTTTACATCAATTTTTTTATAAAAATTTTTATTTATAAAAAAGAAATTAAAATATATTTATCTAAATTACTATATAAAATACTCTTAATCCATTTAACTTTAATATAAAAAAATTTATTTTCATTTTTTATAGTTACGATTTTTATATAACAGTATTTGCTTTGAAAAAGAATCGACTTTTTTAAAGGGGTTTTACTTTTTAAAGCGCGCATGGGCAAGTATAAAGAAATATGTGTCATTTATTTTGATCTAGATTACGCTATATTAAAAGCTCATCAAAATTGGAGAGGGGAGCACTTCTCTGTGTCCAATGTGCATAAGTTTTATTAAAATTCCTTGATCATTTTGATATTGTCAAAATTAGTTCAAATGATCTGCGTGTTATTATTTAATAAAAATACTGAAAATGTACGCAAGAATTAATAATATGCAACATATAAGATACGTTGTGTATTATTGTTGTGCGTTTTGTTGTAATTCAGAAAATTTATCATGCTGCCCTACATTCCGTATCGAAACGTCTCTGGATGTGACTGTGATGTATATCCATATCGAGATCAAATTTCACCGCGCCCGAGATATTTCTCTGCGACGTTAATGAGATCCTTTGTCATTCTTATTGTCATTCCATGCGTGAGGTCGACGTGTATTATATAAGTATATATTCTCTCTGCGTATACACCTCGCGTCGTGTGGGCATTCGATCCGCCAGGCATCATTTTTATCGCAATTTCGAAGATCACTTATCTTCAACAGATAAAACGCTAGCGTAAGCTAACTTCCCCTTATTGTTCGACCACAGATCTAGTCCCACTACTGGCCGTAAGTAGACTCATCCGTTCATGATCAGCCACGGCCTGCAGTAAGAAAATACTGCGCGTTTGTTCGCGGCTTTATTCACTCGTTTTTTATTATTATTACCCGTGGCCAATGCCAATTTGATTTTTAGTTCTATTTTTCTCTCTTTTCTTTTTCGCTTCTTTTTTCTTTTTCTACGCAAATCCTAATTTAATTGAAAATTATAACTTTTGTTGTAACACATGAATGACAATAGCGGGTAAAAATAATTTTGAATTCTAATCCTGAGATAAAACAGACCTTTTTGTCTTTATATATATAATATAGATAATATAAACAGATTATTTATGATTAATAACAATAATACGTTTAATAACAATAATGACGATAAAAATATTGATTACAAAACAATTTTGCGTCTTTTAAAAGACTTTATATAAACGAATATGTAAACGGATATATTGAATTTTACTGGAATTAAAAATGATTAATAATGAGCAGACAGGTGATTAAATAAACATGTTAAACTCTGTTGAAAATAAACACAATTAATTGGAAGATGAATGGTATCATTAGAACATGTAATATTGCTGCATCTTCCGCGCCACTTACCTTCTACCACCGCGAGTCATAATTAAAACTAACACATGGTGCCTCCGGTAACATGGCGATGTCTGACTTTTCCTGCTTGATACGTCGAGCAAGCAGATTCGATAATCGGCGAAGTTTTGATCCACCCTCGAGGCTTTATTGCCTCCTCTTGCAGCCGACTATGTTTGTAATTAGAATCGTTCGAAACTACCCGAAACTGTCCAATGGCACGGCGGATGTTATCCAGACACATAGCGGCCACACAATGGATATTTAATCTCGGCCTTCCATCTCGTGCGACCGGATTGAAATGATCGATCGCGTCGCTTTCCAACGAGCGAGTTCAATCTGCAGTAACTTTTTAGCAGTAACTCTCTGCGAGAGTTTTTCGCTATGCGCATCTTAATTCGATAAAAAAATGTAACGTACGATTACAATGAAATATCTCTGAAAGTTTCCTCAGCATGATGTATTACTTCGTTTAGCAAAATTGTCGTTCTCTCTCTCTCTCCCCCCCCTCTCTCTCTCTCTGCTCCCTTTCTGTCTTTCTCGTAATATTGTTAGAAGTTTCAGCGTGCTGAGAATAATACCAGTCGATATTGAATGCGTCACGCTAGCGCTTCTCTTCCGCGATAAGCTGATTACCAAATTCACACATAATAAGGAAGGATTTATAAAGAAATGCAAATATTTTACAAGTAATTATTACACGTTGTGTAAATTACGGTTCATTAAAGTATATCGTGACTTCAAGATATAAATTTATTACAAGTGACACGCCAGCGGTTAATCGCGTTAATTATGTCCTACATGGAAGATCTGAGGAATAAATTAGTATTATATATTTGAATAAATGTATATTATATTTAATTAATTAAAGTTGAGTTAATTGAATAAAGCAATGTGTACTCGTATCGCCGTGAATAATTATATAGTACTAATGTATTGTTAAGCACTAACATGCAAGCGAAGAATCGACATAAAGTTAATATAAGCGACGTAGCAATTGAGAGAAACAATTTGATATACGTAACCATATTATATATTACTAATTAATTTAATATGAATAATTATAATTTCTTGAGATAAAAAACGCGTTGCGTCTTGAGATAAAGCTGGCTGTTGCAAAGAAATTACTACAGGAAAAATTCAATGAACATGATCGTTCATCAGCGCAACGAAATATTCCGCATATTTTATCGTAATCATTAACCGCTTCTCTAGAGCAAGGAAACTGAGAGAAGGATCTGTATCACCGTATAGAGATGCAAAAGAACCAAGATATAAGAGTCAAAGCCAGACTCTTGCAGGATAAAAGACCGATGAAATTAGGTGCGACTAAAGCCACCAACGAACAGTATAAATTTACATCCCCAAGATCCAATCTAAAATTATATATTCTCACTCACGATCTTTTACTGCTTCTCATTATTGCTTAGATGGCATAAAAATAATTGACATTTATTAGTTTTGGCTTTTCCTTTTTCTTTTTTAAGGAAAATATGAAATATTTACTCCTATAACTACAGTGAAAAACATCTTTCACGTAACCGCAATTAAATCAACCGCAGTCTCTGTCTCTCAGTTCGTAGCTTCATTATCATAATTATCTTGCCTCGATCGAAGATGTCGCGAAGAAATCTTTTCGCAAGACGTCGATTCAATAGAAGCTGTGTAAAGGAGGCAAAACAAAGATCGACCCGACAGTCTCGCAGGACAGGCAAACCAGCGACAGGACTAGCTAGAGCAGAGACGTGCACCGGCGTGTTCCGGTCGCGGAGGCTGCGCGGAAAAATCGATAGTCGACGCTCACCGGCAGCAGCGGCGGCAGCGACGACGACGGCGACGCCGCCGCCGCCGCCGCCGCTGCCGCCGACGTCGAGCGGCGCGATAGAGTCTGCCCGATGGCGCAGTCAACGTCGGGACCGGCACCCCAAAAGACCATCCCACGCGGTTAACTTACGCTCACCAATCCACCCCTTTTCTGACTGGCCTCCCTCAAGAGATGTCGCATCCCCGGCGTAAATAGTGCCGATCGACCGCACGAGCGTCTCTGCGAGGCGTTTTAAACTCGCGTGTACGGATGACGGAAGGTGGATTTCCGAGGAAAATTTACAAAGAAAGTGCGTACAGTGCGAGTGTGCATCTGTGCATGCGTGCGTACGTGCTTCACCGGCACATTGATATCTCTTTCGTCCCGCTGCAATCCCGGCGCGACAAAATCCGCGAGGAAAGGTGACGAGCCGCTCCATGATTGTTAGCCGGGTCGACAACCTCCCGAAGACGCTTCTTCCGCGATGCCGCAACGTGCATTGTAATTATTAACTCCGGGACGACGCCGATGAGCTCCCCCGATGGACCCAAAGCGGTTCCGTTGCGAGCAACGTACACCGCAAGGTGAAAAGATACGAGTGCTTACTGAGGCTCAAAGCGAATGCGTATGTGCTTTCGCGAGGATACTCGCTTACATTTGCGAATTTAGTGCTTTCTTTTATTCGCGCATTCTCTATTGGAGCACCCTTTTCAACCTTGATGCTGGTGAGGAAATACACGAAGCAGGCGAGATTGCGTGGATTGTATTTAATAATTTGCACAAAGGGATTGACTTTTTCTCTCTAAAATTTCGGGAATTTTTATGTGCAACATCTTTTACAAACGCAGCCGTACGCAGAATTATTCGTGTAAAAAATAAATTTATGATTTGTCTGAATCCGACTTCTGAAATTCTCTGTCCAGCACACGGCGACGGGACGTTCCGTTTTTGGCGATAAAACTTCGAGACGATCGCACGTGGTCATTATTACTGAGTCCCTGTTTAAGTTTTTATATGTCAGAGTTCCCCCCCTCCCCCCCCGGGTTGCAAGCTGCGGATCTCCGACACGACCCTGCGATACGCGCCTTTTCGGGGACATTGACCTCCGCTTCCGCGTCTGTCTGGCTAGTTTATCTGTTTTCCCTGGCACTCAAACGTCCTCGAACCATCGAATTTCGATAAAGCGCATACTACAGATGCAAATGCGCAAAATATTTTTCACGGAACATTCCAAAGGCAAATTTCACGAGGTATCTCGATATCAAGCTCCTTCCTGTCGATTCGCATTTCTCTTGGATGTACATTTATCGCCTGACATTTGCTACTGCTATTATTGTTTTGGATTTCTATTATATAGAAAGAAATTTTCGAATATTATGATGTTCAGTAAATATACCATTAAGTACTGATCGTGAAATTAGTTGAGTATTAAATTTGCGAGGTGTACAATGCGAGTAATCTAACGATATAAATCCATCGTGATTAGCAGTTGCAGCTTCTTCCAGTCGATATATCTCCGCTAGTTGTTAATCGTTGCTCGAACGATACCATTAGTATCGCAATTTCCAAATTACTACCGTAATTTCTCCATTAAGTTGACCAGCTAGCACGAATTTTGCGTCGGTGTGTGATTTATGTCCTTTCCACCCTTTTATACGAACTAATTATTGCATGCAGAATTTGTCATTTGTATTTGGAACATGTAGAAATAAAAAATTAACTTAATCGCGTGACCTCACCCACATAGCGCGCAGCTAAGGATGCATGATTAAGTTGCAATGTTCCATTTGTATGCCTAATTATGTTTGTCGAACCATGCAGAGAATAAAATAACAATGATTTAATATTTATAATTGAGATACAGAATACGCGTGAAATTAAAAAACAAGTATTCAATTTTAACATATGTACAAAATTATAAAAGAGCGGTTAATATAAATTTGAGACAATTTTGAAAAATAATCCCCATTATAATTTAGATCGACGTCAGTTTTTCGCAAAAAATTAAAAAGGTCTGTTGTAAATCAAAGCATGATCATCATCGCGACACATCACGTCGCAATTTGACACATCGTGCTGTAATAGGTAGCTTCTATTTTCTACTTTTTCTCAGTTTTTTCTTTTTCACATCTCTTTTCTCTTTCGAGAATGGTTAGTCTTGAAGTTGCTCCAGCCAACTGCGCACTCATCCATATAAGGAGCGAGGTTAAAGACATTACGAGCTCCGAAAGGCGCATAATTATTGCACGGCCGTCGTTATAATTTTGCTAATATTATTTCTGTCGTGTGTGACCCATATACTCGTACACGTACAAATATTAATTTCGCTTCTCATCTCGTCCGCTTATTTAGCGATTAAATAAAGATCTAAGTCCATGAAATATAACAATGTACTTTAATACTGGATTGGATGTGTAACAGTGGATCAATTAGTAAAAAAACAAAGTAAAAGCATTACGTTTTTTTTTTATTTAATAAAAATGTAATTTTTTAAACACAATTTTTGTCATTTAATTAATACAAAAGAATTATTAGATAATTATTATAATATATATAATAAATTAGAAGAAATAAAATTTACATAAATACTTACGAAATACTTCAATTCTATATTCACTCATGTCACGAAATTGTCAATAATGAATGAGAGATCCCACTAGTACATTTTTCGCACTTGAACGTAAAGTTTGTGAAGTGTTTACCATTTTATTTTTATTCGACTTGAAATAATAATACATGACGTTCATCAGGATAATTGCAGGTGCATTAAATTTTTGTTCTAACGTACGCCCGTTACTTTTTGGATCATAAATTCTCAGAAGGTCTTTGGAGAGTCGTCGCGTTAATCGCATCGGTAATTTATTGTTAAGTATCCGTTTGATTCAATGGATAAAAGTGTCCAAATCAAATTAATTAGCTTTTATTTTAAACGTTTAATTTATGCCGACAAATACAAGGTACTTGATCAAAGTGAATTTCAAACTGTGTGTATTGCCGATCGCTTTTTCATCTTATACACACAACAATGGTATGACACGTATAATCAAATGATAAATTGAAAATTTCGTGAAATTTCGCGAAATCGTTTTGAAAGGAGCGTATTCCGGCGGATTGTCGCTTCCGGTCACGTAACAGTGATAAATTTCATTACTCCCAAATTCGAAGTGCGTCCTTTCCTGCGGAAACCATCTCAACGATTGGTCCGGACTGCTTTATGGCAATTTCACCCATTCGACGCGAAAATAAAAATTGTTTCACATTTTTCGAAGTGAGATGAGAAAGCGGAAGCGTGTGAGAAAGTTTGTCATTATTGCATCGCGTAATTTTTCCCCACAACGCGAAATGTCGATCACGTGCGAGAATTGTACAGCAGTATCATGGAATTCTATTCGCGTTGCTTTGTTCCAAAGGTTCTTTCTTCGAACTCTCGCTTCCCGAGAAAGCTTGTTGAAAGAAGGATCGTCAGATTGAGGGTATACAAATTTTATAAATAGTTCGTAAGAGAAATAAAAACATTTTTTTACAATACAGTATACCTATCTCGGATAAAATGGGATTGAAGGGATATTTTTACGGAAGGTCGTATGTTTTTTTTTTTCATTTTTCTTTTTTTTTAAAGATAAGACATGAAAAAATGCCCCTGTAATGCAGGACAGGTAATTTTTCTTAGGGTGCGGAGTCACTCGAGACCTTTACTCGTTGTAGGTCGATATTTCGTTATCGGAAAGCAGTAGCCACCTTGATGAAACGATGTGGTGGCTATCGGGATAAATTACAAAATGACAGGACGGAAAAATGTTAAGATGTTCACGATCTTTCCCAACGACATTATTGCATCTACTACGAACTGTAAATTTATGAAATTCGTTTCGCATACAGGAGACCCATTGTAACATACAAATATTTACTTTAATTTAACTTAATTTAATTTTACACTCTAAATCTATAGCAATGAAAATTTTACTGTTAACAAAAGTGAGTAGCAAAGTCATTGCTTAAGTATGGACTTTCACTGCTTTGAAGTTAGTCTATCTACTCTTAAATAAAAGAGTGGACTATTTCATTCGATTAATCGAAGTGGTTTAAGCATTAATTGATAATGCATTGCAAGATGTATTGAATGTTATTGCAAAGAGTGAATTTAGCGACATAGCGCATTATTTGTCGTATGCTTATCATTTGTTATGGTATCATTACGAGCGAGACGTATCTTGAGACACATACATATAAAATAAACATAAGAGACAAAATAAAATAATTACAAATAAAATAATAATAATTAAAAATAAGGTTAATAGGTTATTGATAGCATGCTCTGTTCAAAATCTGTCTCCGTAGGCTTTATTATCTGGATTTGGAATGACATTATTCTGTCATTATTCTAACTTCCAAATTCACTCCTTTTTAGAATAAATTTTTCACTCTAATTATCGAAAAATATTTTCCATTCCCATCTTACAGTAATATTCACTGGCAGTAACATTGGCGCAATTGTCACTAATGTATTAAAATTTTTATTTAATGCAGTGAAATTTTATTGCTACAGATAGAGTGTAATTTATTATGCACGAAGATTTGAATATGATATAATTAATAATCTTATATAAATAGCTTTTTCATATAAAAACACATATATGATACTGAAAGAATTCTAATCAATGAAGTACTTCGTAAATATTTTTTAATTAAATAGAAATAATAAAATTATATATATATAATGTTATATAAAATAATAACATTTTTTAATAATAATGAAATTATGAAATTTTCTGAACAATTTTATATTGAAAATCACTTTTAGAACTGTTAATTAAAATAAAATGGTAATTGCATATAAGCGTACGCGCCCTACTAAATAATTATTCCAACAGATTCGCTTCTAATACGAAATTAATTACGATTCGGCTATTCGCAATTAAATATATCGCGGAACGATTTAGTTAAGCCGGTCAAGAAAAGTTATGCAACAAGGATAATGAGATGAGGGGAAAAAATGGATTTGGGGTTTGTGGAAGATGAGATGAGGAAGGAAAAATGGATTTAAGATTTGTGCGGGAACAAAGTTAAATCTGTGCCTTCTAAGTCTCTCGCGATATCTTGTTAAAATAACCAACGTGTCTCGGCGGACCAATAAAGACCACATTTTTATTTTTCTGTCTTTCGCGATAAAGAGAGGACCTACGCCCATGTGTGATTCTTGATTTCATCGTAGATAAAAACGTGAAAGGTCGGATTTCCCTGTAGAAAGTGAAGTTGTTAAGTTAAAAGAAAGAAAATGTTGAAAAAGTTTGAGAGATTATATGGATTAAGGGCAGATACGAGGGTTGAAAAGTAGAATTGACCTTAGGGTGCAATTGTGTTGTAAATGTGTATAGAATATTTAATTTAATACGAATTTAAAGTTTATATTTTATATACATATTAAAAGAATATTAATTTATCGCGAAAATATAAAACATTTAAGAAAACTAATGTATCTTTTACGGTTGACACAAAATTTCTATTTGTAGGCATCTGAAACAAATGATTTTGGTGTTATTTTAATCTTAAATGATGACGCTGTCGTTTGATCGTAGCTTTTTAAAAAAATAATAATTTTTAACAAAATGGTGGCCATCTAAAGTTATTTAAAAGTTACAATTTTAGTGAAAAACCTTTAACTTCAGATGACATTATTCGATCAAACGATAGCGACATCATTTAAGACCTAGAGACACGACTGCAGTGTCTCAGCGCTAATTAAAATGACATTAAAATAATTTCATTTGGATGCCTAGAAGTGGAGATTGTATGTCGACCATGAAGGACAAACTGCCTCGTTTTATATCTTCGCGATAAATTAATATTTTTTAATTACTTTTTTTTTATATACAGTATAAAATGTAAACTTTAAATTCGTATTAGATTAAAAGTTTCATATAATTTATTAACGACACTCTATCTAAAGTTAACTATATTTTTCGATTCATTAGTATAGAAAATATTAAGGAATGTGTAACACTAATACAATTTAAATTTTTTTATTGTATCATAACGCAATGTAAAAAATAAAAAAGGTGTATATTATTAACAATAATATATCCTTTGATATCATTCCTATAAACTATGATTGATAATTATGTATAAGTATATTGAAAATTTGAAGTAATAAGAGTAAATTCTAGAATCAAGATAGTTTTAATATTCTTACAAGCTCCAACATTGCATTATGTACTGTCTATAATTATACATTAAATTAGTGATGTATTAAAATATAATAATGAAGAATTTAAAGAGTTACAGAAAATTTTTCTTCTTTCTCACGATCGTTCTATATATACAAATATCGCTTGATACATGAATTCTAGGAATTAACATTTCTTGAAAAAAAAAAGGAATGATCTCGACGAGACGTGTAATGAATACTTCTATTTGCAGAAAGAGAAATGAACAAGCGTGTATTTCTGAGGGATGAAAAAGGAAATTGTGAACAAATGTTTAAAAAATATGTTTCAATAAAATAACAACGGACGGGGTTGTTTGTCGAATAAACAATTCTATTCTGTGCTGTTTCTGTAGTGTGAAGTAACGCTTTATATTTTTCTCGTAAAGCGGCAACTAGTTAGTGAAAAAGAAAAATATATAGAAGAGTAAGTGGTGTCACGTTAAAAATGCCCTCGAACAGCGAATTCGCAAAATGAAGTGTTCTGCAAACTTCACTGGGAAGACACGCGAATTATTATTTCGAGCGTGATCGCACGGAGAATCACGCTTGATGGAAGCTTTAATACGTTACGCGCAGTTGGCGGAATTGCGGAAAGAACATCAATTTCTTCTATTGCGGACCCGATACTCTTCCGGAGCATGGACGAGGTTGGATTCCGGAAACGACAGGTGTGGGAGGAACACCGGAATCGCCAGGTAAGAAACTGACGATCAATAGTTTCACAAACGTGCGCTTCAGTCCTTTGTTCTGTTTCGTGTAACCATTCGATTCGGATCTCAATCAGAGAGGAAGATCTCTCTGGAGTGCCTCTGATCGATAAATGTGTACTCTGTGTGTGTGTGTGTGTGTGTGTGTGTGGGGGGGGGGGGGGGGGGGGCGAGAGAGAGAGAGAGAGAGAGAGAGAGAGAGAGAGAGAGAGAGAGAGAGAGAGAAGGATGCGCATTGAATCGACCACCGAGAGGAAAAGGGATTTCTCTTGTGTTAATTCCATCATCATTAATTTTATACGAATATGCATTTAATTAATATTTAACTAACGTTTAATGAATATCGAGAAATAATTGTAAGCCCAGCAACGCAAGGATAATATGCATTTTACGTAATACAACGTCGTCACTATTTTGCTGCATAACGTTGAACTTTGGAACTTATAAAAGGTATAAAGGTAAAAGAAACACAATTCGACAATTTGTAACTACATTCGTATTTATTCGCATCGCAGGAAGTCAGAGTCGTTCAAATGAGGAAAAACCAAATTAAAGAAATTAAACTGACTGCTTCTTGTCTCAGGGACATTTTTTTTCTCGGTCGCTGTAAGCAAGCTTTATCCTTCGTTTCTCATTATTGAGCTTTTTTCTCCTCGGGCGGGCGTTTGAGATACGCAGGGAACTGTCGAATGTCCGAAGAGGAAGCTCGACGTCAGCTGACCCCGTTGCATTTTTTTTTCTGTAATATCTTGTACAATACTTTTTTTAACCCTCGGCACGTAGGCATCCGGAAGAGAAATCTTGTTTCCCTTCGATCCCATCTAGCAGAAAACTTTGCTCCTTCTCTTCGTCTCCTTTATTCTTCGTCTCCGATCTCACGAGGACAATGACCTGACGACAGTTGCATTAAACAAGCGAGTTATTTCCATCTGCAGGAGAGACAACTCGTTACGAAAGCAACGTCGCGTTAAGGAAAATTTCATTACGTCCGATGGATCGAAGTTTTGGATTGAATTTTTTATAGCACGAGCAAACATTGCACACACATACACATACACATGTACACACACGAGTAAGATTTTCCTAGTTGGAGTATCGATTTCCGTAATGCGAGTTATATTTCATCGAAATTATGCGTTTGCATTATTTGACGTTGTTGCAACGTACATTCTTCTCGCTCTGT
Organism: Trachymyrmex septentrionalis; assembly: GCF_001594115.1. Lineage (NCBI taxonomy): Eukaryota > Metazoa > Arthropoda > Insecta > Hymenoptera > Formicidae > Trachymyrmex > Trachymyrmex septentrionalis. The sequence goes on along the minus strand of NW_017305843.1, from coordinate 2,251,097 downwards.
GCTTCTTGTGTCCATTCTTTTCTTAGCTTTTTTCTTTTTTTTTAACTTCTGAAGATCTCTAGTATTTTTTTCGGAATCTCGATAAGAAGATATAGCACTTTTTGAGAATTTGATTACCGTCCTCGGTACGATGAGAGGAGCCAGAAGTGCGCTCTTTTTATTGCATCTTCAATTTCCAGCGTTCTACTTTGGCCAGTCGTTCCTGCAAACAAACTTGTTCAATCTAAATGAACCGAGACGCAAAATAAATATCTTGAATTTGGCACTTTCGTTTTATGTATCTTACCAAAAATATTGAAGATACTTAAAAACGCTCATTATCATCTTCCAAATAAGAAATCAATTGCTTAATCTATTTCCAAAGTATTAGTAGTGGGGATAATAACAGATAAGGTTAAATCGGCGTTTCTATCGTCTGTTCTATTACTTTTTCTGCTCAAAACGAATCAAAGAGAGATACTTATACAAATTCAACATTGCTTTCTCTTTCTAATGGAGCACAGATGCTGATTAAGACAGAGAATGTGCGATTCATATTTATTACGCCTATGGTGTTAATTGATTTTTTATTTATGAGAAACAAATACATATATTAAATATGTAACTTTGTATAATAATTAATATACTATATAATAAATAATTATTATGTGTATATAATTTATTATATAATAATTTAATTGATACGTGTTATTATATACGTATGTATACAGTATGTGATAATCTATCCTCTATCAATATTTACGTATGAAAAATATAACAAAGTTCGTTTGGAAAATTAATCCTTCAGTGCTATACATTATACGTTTTATCACGTTGTATACAACACACTGTACAAAATGATTTTGCTGCAGTATCTAAAAATTTAGATAAATACAGATCTGAAAATAATTTTGTTGAACTATCAAAATAATTATGTAAAAAATTTATAAGCAAAGCAATAGAAAATTTTGTCATTTTAATAATCAATTTGAGCATCCTGTTTAATTATTATAATTATTTTCTTACTTCAAAAATATTTTTTTCTTGTGGATATTGCGTAAAAACATTCCATAAAAATGAACACAAATGAGAAAATAAGTGGTCGATAATACGAGCAATTTGAAAACATCAAGAAATTTAAAATACATATTTATTGTCATTGATTGAAATGATGAATTAATAAAATAATATGATGTACATCATATTATTTTATTGATTTAGCATTTCAATCGATGACATCGAAAAGTTAGAAATACATATATTTATTGTCATGTCATCGATTAAATTGATGAATTAATAAAATAATATGATATACATCATATGACGAAGGGTTAATCGTCACAGTGAATGTTCGGTCACGCGACGCACTAGAAATCGTATTTATAATGATCAGTTTTATAAATATTTATCAACACTATTCTTTTATTGGCACATCAAATTGTAGCATGAGATTCAATTTCTCGAACTTTGGATATTCCGTTCGTATTTAACGGATCACGCTGCGGCCATAACACGTCATTAATGAGGGAGCTTGTTTGAGCATCACGCGCGTCAGTAAATGTTTTCACCTTCGTACTCCTAATCAGGCTAATAGTGTTTCATCGGTGGTGACGTTCTACGTAGAGAACCAGCCTCCACCTAGAAACGCATCGGCCGCGGCATTTGTGCGCAGTTGATGCGAAGCGGTCGGGATGGTAGTCAATCTCATTACAGTTATCAATTGTTTTCAACTTGCATTGAACTCTCTCTGCGGCAACATGCGTACCGCACTTTGTCCGTCAATCCGCTATTTCCCGCGAAAATGAAAAGAGCGAGGTTGCGGTAGTTGGAAATTTACTATTCCGGTATAAAAGCGCGTTTCTCTAGTTCCAAACTTTTTTTCTGTCACTCACGAACAAATCAATGACTATTTGTGAAAAATGATACGCATTCGTGTAGGTTGAAAGACCATTGCTGATATATTAAGCATTCAGTTATATTTTTGACATACACGTTTACGTTATGTATGCGCACACACACACACGCACACGTTTGTGTGCGTGTGCGTGCGTGTGCGTGTGCGTGCGTGCGTGCGTGTGTGTGTGTGTGTGTGTGTGTGTGTGTGTGTGTGTGTGTGTGTGTGTGTGTACTATCGTTCATAAATTCAAGAGCTTGCAATTTTCTCGCATCTGAAAAGTTAAGTATCTCGATGAAAAAGAATCGCAGAGAAGTTTTAAAAAATGCATTTTAAAAAAAGAGCAAAAGCTATCTGTTTTTTAATTTTTTTTTCTACGATATTTTGTGTGTAAATTGTATAGAAATAAAAATTGGTATCTTTTTCAATATTTATATTTTACTTTATAGATTATGATGAAATATTATTGGTTAAAAATTATCGAAAAAGTATTTTAAAGTGAGCTCTCTAAGTTTTAAAATGGATTTGTAAAAAAAATTGGTGTGATAATTTTTCGCAATGATATCGAAGAATGAATTTAAAAGATGATAGTTAAAATGATTTTTTTCGGTTTTTTGCTTCCGAAGTGGTAAGTACAATAAAAGCAGTATGTCTCTTTGGACTGTAGAATTTGATTCTGAACTTTAACAAATTTATTGGGAAAATATTAAAACAGACATAAATGGAGTTATTAAACATTTAATACTATATAGTAAATTATTATTGTTGAGCTTTAGACATGTTCATTTTCGTTTACTTGTAAATAAAACATGATAATGCTTTTATTTTTAATAGTTCATGTTTTGACAAAAAAGTAAACAAATTATTAACATTTAAATACAGAGACGTTATCAAAATTGGAATTATTGTAAATTTTTACTATGATACTCAAGAGCGTTGCTGCTTATTACGTTTAATTTTAAGATTTTCTTTCCACTCATACGCTGTATAAGCAATGTACAACAACGCTCTCATAAAATAATTTCCATTGAAATGCTCTATTTTTATATATTAATACTTTTTTAAATTTTCTTTTATTAAGCAGAATATGTATTATTAAAGATGAATTATTAGAGATGCTTTGTATGCTGATTTTAGTATTCTTCCAACAAATTAAAATTTATCAAAAATTAAAATCAAATTAAGCAATTAAAAAAAAAATACAAGAAAGACATACCGCTTTTACTTATCATTCCGGATGTAAAGAATAACTCATCATTCTTTATGTTCTCTTTAAGTCCAATTTTTTGAGAAAAGCAAAAATCATTTCGATGAATCATTGAGATTAATCTTATTATTTTTTCTTAATTAGCATTATAGCATTGAACTATAATGTTATAAATACTAACGAATTTATGTATTAAATTATACATATTATATTCGAAGCGATATTCCAAGCGATTAATAATATAATAACTATTTACATTGATCTCTATGGGTATGTATCCGGTAGCGCGTTTACCTACGGACTTTTGGGGCTGAAGCCTCAGGGCGCCAAAGCGCCCAGGGACGCCACAGCTTTAAAAGAAAATGAAGTTAAATAATTGAAACAAGTTTACAGTGTGATTTTTATAAATCATTCAAATGATAGATAGCAACTATCATTAACTCTTACAATACAAGGTACAATGTGGTGCCTCTTCCGTTCAAACATGGATTACTAGAATCCGTTCATTTTTTCACATATTCAGAATGATTCAAAAAATTTTTTAAAATTTACCAATATAGTTTCAACTTTCTAGAATAAACATTGAAACTTCATTTTGAAAAATAATAAAATGTAATATAATTTATAATTACCAAAAGACTCAAAGAAACTTGCATGAACAGGAATCGCTTGGTCACTGTATGACTCGACCTTATACAGTAAGGGTTAATAGTATATACACTTGATGTATAAGGTTACCACCGCCTAAACAAGATATGATTAATGATATGATTAACGTTATATTTATTACTGACAAGGTACTATTAATAGTATCTCGTAGGTATATTTGTGAGTTTAGTCGATGTCATGCAAAAAGAATTGCATTCATTAATGTGGGGAAGAATTGAAGTGGAATATTTGAAAATCACGTCAAACTCCCTGGATGTAAATTTTATAAACGCAGCCCTGTATGTATCTCAGAATAATATTCGAATTTGTAGTTTCAGCGTCCCCCAAAAGAAACTCATATGATGTTGCGACGGAAACGCGACGTGATATTTTAAGTATATTTATTGTTAAAATAAGTAGAGAAATTGTTCTCTCAATTAAATTTTATTTAGACGATGATATACTTGGCAAGGAGTAACGTTACAATAATATATTGAATCAAAGTGTGTGTTACAAGTTACTAACGAAAATTGATTACGAGAAACTCAACTCGAGATGAATCTTCACTTATTAAGAAGGGCAAAACTTTATTAAAATAATAATAGAGAATAACACAACGCTTTTAATAAAAACAGTGATTGATGTGATTTTTCGAGAGAAGAAATCTAGAATTAACTAGAAAAAAAATAAAAACAAGATGAGGGACTGCATATGCGTAGGAGGAGATTTATTTAAGTAAGTGTATATATATATATAAGTTCTTTTATATATACTATTCTGTCAGTAGTATTTCAGGAAAAAGTTCATAAATTCTTTTTTTTTTTAATATAATATATAAAAGAACACAGAGATTAGATAAAAGTTTAACTAGATATTATATTAAGCATTAATTAAGAAGAAACTGTTTTTAAAATGAAAGAGATTATTAACATTTAAAGTATTGATATTTCTTCAAAAGGACCAAGCGATCATTTTTTATTGCAAATAAAAATACTAGATATTTCATTAAAGTTTTATAATATGTATACATATTTATTGGAAAATAAGAATGAATAAAATGATGAAAAAGAATATAATATTCTTAATAGAAAAAAAAGTATTTTTATTAAAAACTAAATGTGATGAAAAATCATAATTCTTATATATATAAGTATAGGAATATTTGTACTTTTAATTATTCTCATAACAATAACACTCTTATTTTTCTTTAACATTAAAATTGTATTAAAATCTTGGTAAATTGATATAAAGTTATTTTCAACGTGTGAATATATACGAAATGTTATTGTGCAAGAATGTGTGTGTGTGTGTGTGTGTGTGTGTGTGTGTGTGTGTGTGTGTGTGTGTGTGTGTATACGCAGAAATCAATAAATATAATAAATAATTAGAATATATTAATTTCTGTTGCTGATATTCTACACTTTTATTTTTAAATATTATGTAGTAATATAAATTTTTTTTCAGGCAAATAAAGAATCGAATTGAAAGTAAAAACATACTACAGCATACAAAATGCATAAGCATAGCTAGCATAAGAACGTATGGATCAACGAGCATTCAGCATAAAGTTGATTTACATAACATGCTCATTGATCTATACGAATCCATGCTAGTTTATGCATTTTGCGTGTTATAGTTCTAACGGTTTGTCACTCAGTTATGATCAGCCAACGTACAGTAAGTCAACTGAACATTGTTAGCATCGTGCGGATTTTGCAAGTCGTGAAATATCTTAATGAGATGTTAATCACTTGTCGCGCATTAGATAATTATCAAAATAATTGTAATTGTTATCAGTGTACTCTTTAATTTCCTTCCAGGAAACTTTTCGGTGACAATTTGGATGTTTTATAAGAAGATTATTTTTTACTTAATACTTGTAGAATTCGTGTGTATTACTATGAAAAGAAAATGATGAAAAATCCAATATTTTCATTATCAAGCTAAAGGAAAGAATTGATGAAAAATCAGAAAATTTCAGAATCTTGTCTTTTACGTAAGAAATAAGATATCTGTTAATTTAAAAATAAAAACGATCAATAAGTATATAAATAATTGCTCGGTATTATTAGTGTTAAAAGATTATAAGAATATTAGAAAAAATTACAGGTTAAACTAGGTTTAGCAGAAATAGATAAAAAATTGTTAAATACAGTCGAGGCTGGATCTTGGTGTTTAATAATGTAAATTTTAATTACAGTCTTCCAGTTTTATGAACTGCGCGCTAATTACCGTCGGATTTAAGACGCAATCATAAAATTGGAATAGTAATGTATCATAAGTTAAATTGATCGTCAATTTAACAATATCACTAATAAGCATTAAAACAGTACAAAGAATTTATTACAGTATTATGTTAGAAATCTTGAAATTTTAAAATAACAATTGTGGCAGATAACAGATACGGAAATAAAAAGTTATACCCGCAATTTACTAAGACCTCTATTACCTTTATCTTTTTTATTAATATCCTAATACTGTTGATAGTACTATTAGAAAAAAAACCACAAACGTAAACACATTATAAGCATTAATAATTATTTTGTAAAATTTTGTAATTTATACAATATTTTATTCATTTAATTTCAATACTGTATTATCAGAAAAATCTATTTTCCTTGATAAGACATATTATATCTTATGATCAGTTATGCTTGCTCTCTTTCTGTCTATTAATAAAAACGAAGATAGTTCGAATGAAAAACGAGTTTCTCAAATTTTAAGTTTGTTTTACTAATTTATTAATTAATGCATTAATTTTTATTTTCAGTTTTATATATATATGTATAATTTTTATAATTAGTTTATTAAGAATTTTATTGAAATTATTAAAATATTGTATAAATAATATCATTTTTATATTTAAAAAAATATTTAAATATCAATCGATTATAATATTGACAGTGATGTGAACACTGTCTGCAATAATATAGTATTTTATTCTAGAATTTCTAAAAAGGGATCTGTCTTAAGTGTCCAGAACCAATTCGATTCTTTTTGAAATACGTTATTAAATACAAAAATCTAAACACATATTTTTTTATATTAGTCCAATTTCAGATTTGAGAGATAAAATAACACCTTAAAGCTAACATTTATATTTGATTTCATCAATTATACAGGAAAATGTTTTAAACTAAATTTTTATAATTTCTTATATACTTTATAACTGTATTTAGATTTCTCAAAGATCTAATATTTTGAAAAAACTTTCATTCTCATGAAATTTTGAGGAGTTGTTTAACCATTTTGGTCAATATGAAAAAAAAATACATGTTTCTTAGAATTTTGTGTTAACAATATATTTCAAGAAGAATTGGTTCTGGACAGTTATGACAGCTCCCTTGTGAGATGAGATATCGCATGCATATAACTATGTGCTACTGACAATCCGTATTACACTGCCGTCTTTCGTAACCTTCACCAATACATTTATACAAGCGAAGCGTCGCATCATGACAAAGTTGCGTGGAATTCACGCGGTAGTCGATGCGGCACGCGCGGTCGGATTTCGCGTTCGGAACGTGCTGTTGACACGTTTGATAAGAACACTTTTCGCCCATTGAGAGTGAATAAAGGCCTGGCACTCTGCAACTGGCGTTTATGCGCTGGGCCGATAAATTCGAGCACGTCATTTCTTTCTGCTCGCATCCTGCGCGCGCTCGTTTACGTCAAAATAATGATGCAGTTGCATAACGCCCGATGCTTTACGCATACAAGTCTGTTCGCTCGAGTAAATCAAGTTTTTCTTTTCGTGCGACGGGAAAAAGGCGTCAGTTTAAATATAGACTGTTCATCTAAATTTTGTTCGTTTGATTCAGTTTTGCACGTACAAAGAATCACGATTCTTTAAATCACGAAATCAATTATAAAAGTTATGAAAGTTTAAATATAGTTTCGGTTAGTTCTTTATAAAAAAAAATAATTTATTATTGTGACATCAATATTATCTTAATAACACAAATTTCCAAGGGACATTCTAAAGAACATTTAAAGGATATCCCTATGTTTTAGGAACGTTTGCCAGATTGTCCCTCGTATAAAGTGGGTATGTGTCCAAAATGAGAGAGTACAATATCCCAATTAGAATTTGTGACAGGTTACTCTTATATGTTATAAGGATCTGGTTTGATTAACCTAAGTTAATCCTGAATAAGGTATATCTATATAAGAAAATCCTCATCAGGTTTGAGTATGGTTGACCTTCTTTCTAGTAGCCTTGTTTCTACGCAGCCACACCACGAGATGGATGTAAGAAAAAAATGTCCACAAATTCTATAAGAAGGCGTATGCAAGTCGAATTGGATAATCTTCTACAGATTATAAAGTTCCTTCAGAGTATGCTTTCTGGATCTCTGAAATATGTTTTTTTTTTTTGGAATGTGATGCTAAATTAATACATAACATTTGAACAATTCCCGAAAGAAACTTAAAAATGTATCCAGTGATTTTAGCAGGTCCTAGCTTGATCTTATTTCGTTATCAGGTCCTGATGAGAATCTGATAAAGACTCTATCAGATCCTGATAAAGATCCTATCAGGTTCTTATTAGGACCTAATGAAGCTATCTGGATCCAACTACTGTGTTGCGTTACATGACTGTTCAGGTCCCGATGAATTTACCTTATCAGAACCTGATAACGAAATAAGATCAACCTGATTAAAACCTGCTAAAATCTTTGGATAAATTTCCAATCAGATATATTTATAGAGTAAAAATAAATTAAATGTGATATTTTATACGATATGATAAAATAGGACAGAAAGGATTGAATTAAAGGAGAGAATTTATATAGAAACGATTACTAGTAGTCTTTTAGATACAATTTTGAAAACATGCATTTTTATATAATTTCTGGCATTAAATTAATATGTTACCATTTATTGGCTCTATAAAGAGATAACGAGGTAATCAAGATGTTAATTGACATAAGTTATTTTAGTTTATTATTATTATTATTATTACAATATTATTATCTATTCCTTAAAGTAGGTATTCAAACTATTGTCCGTTAACATTAATACAATATTAGTACAACAATGATTAATATAATACATTTAATATTATTAATCATTATTCAGTTGATTGATTTTATTTATCTTTGATGATTTTAAAATGTTGTTTCATGGAATATCACAAATTCATCCAAATTTTTGAACTTGTATTGATGAGAAGTATCTAAAATAATTTTAAAGTATGAAATTAAGAATGTAACAATAAAATTAGATTTAATCAAAATATCAATCAACAAAATCAGAAAGATATAATTCATCGAGGTATTTAATAAAATTAATATTTTACGACGTTGTGTTAATGCAAAATAGTTGCGAGATAATTTTTTTTTTAATCAAGAATATGTCTATCTATAGTCCATCTAATTTGACAATGAGGCAGTTAGTTACACTGAACAGATATATTTTGTTTTTTTTTTCTTCTATGATTGTGCTTCTTTTATAAATGTAAATTTACACAAATACTATTTTTATTAGATCGTCTAAAGCAATAAAGTTGCGAATAAAGCAATAAATTAGCATTAAAAAGCGTTAATTTATGTATATTGTTATTGAATTATGCTATAATAGCTGTACTAGTCTAATAGTATATTAATATACATGTACGAATGTTCTCCCTTAAATAGTAAATTCTTGCATGAGAGTTTAGTAATTTTTTAGTAGAATTAAGTTGTGGTGTTGAGAAGAGCGATTAACTTTGACATTTTCCATAAATTCCAAAAAATTGCAGTTTTATAACAGTTATTCTTTAGAAATTCTCTTTAATTAACACATCTTACAATGTTTGTGCAATTATGATAATTAATATATATATATACGCACACACATAAGTTAAGATAATATTATATTATGAATTGTTATTACAAATTTGATTCTTCGCCGACAATGTTGAACTTTAGGTACGTACAGTTGATTTTTTTATTATGAATTCTGGTAGATAAATTTAAAATAGTAAAATACATACAATCCAATTTCTCTAATAGTAAAAACTTACTTATATAAGTAAGAACTCATTGTTGAGGCAAAGTATATAAGAACTTTTCACAAGTATATAAACATTTTTTTCAGATTTTTGTACAGTTCGAAGTGACATAGATATCTACATTGTGAGGTTTGAAGTTTGCCCCAGTTTGCTAACGAAGGGTAAAAATTTCATATTGTCGACGGAGGCAATTAAATAATAAATATATAATAATTTATTTTTTTCTTTCTTTTTTTTGTGATTTGTTAATTTATTATTAATTTTATACTATTTATATATAGCATTACAATTTAAGTATAGTTAATTAAATAAGTAATTAAAGGGGGCAATTAGCCTGGCACGGTGTTAGGGTATTTGAAACTAAAAATGTTATTTAGATGTTTTTTTTTGTTTACAAACAATCTTCAGTGATATATGACAAATTTATACTAAAAACATAAATATGTGTAATCGCTGGTCAATCGCTACAAGGAGCTCGCTCAATTGGATAAATGCATATTGTTCTATCGCTGGAGATCGCTCAATCGGATAAATGCGTATTGCTCAATCTATATGGGATGCAGGAACTGTGAAAGCAATTAAGTACTTCTAGTTTGTCGGCAGAAAGAGTTAAACTAAGAATTTAATTAATTTTTCTTTTGCTAATCTATAGTTTTGCAGTGCAATTATTTATACATCTATTATACAAATTTAAATGTATACATATAAAGTATTATTATTATTATTATTGTATATAAATGTGTATATATATATATATATATATAGAGAGAGAGAGAGAGAGAGAGAGAGAAAGCAGCATTTATTATGTGCTCTGGGACAAGTCCCCTCAAGCGCAAAGACTACAGTACATAGAATGAATCAAGTGTACATCGAAAAAATCGTAATTCTAAAAAAAAAGCATATTCAAAAAAAGAACTAAAAGAGAAAAAAATATGATTACAGTACATATTTCTAAAAAATAATAATTTACGTGAGTGAAAAGTACACATGCGGAAAAATTAAGATATCCCAGTGATACACATATTACAACGCTGATATACTATATATGTTTAAAGATGAGACATCTCAGAAATATACCTATTGTTGTCACTCAATTGAGAAACTAATATACAGATGTTGCTATGACTTCGAGAGTAAATGCGCATAGAAACTCAGCCTAAAAACATTAATTAAGCACGAGGAGCGAATATCTTGCGGGAGGCTGTTCCACAGATTGGCCGCAGTAGAACGAAAAGATCCTTTATAAAATTTAGTACGACACTGTGGAAGAACTAGCACGTCATCTGACGCTCGATACTTCAGTACGGTATGTGAAATTGGAGAGAAGAGGCCGACGCTGCCCAGTCCTCAAGATGTAGTACAGAATACACAAAGTACCTACCTTCAAACATTGACCTTTAACCAGCGTGCAAGTCTACAATAAGGTGTGATGTGGTCGTCCCATTTCACCCCCTAAACAAATCTGAGGCATGCATTAATGGCCCTTCCCAGCCTGATGTTCTGTTCCACTGTAATATAATCAGTCCGCCGGACTGAGCAAAATATACGTTAAGTTCATCAACTGTATGTTGAAGCTGTGAACCGTCCCCTTTGGCCTTAAGTCCAAGATGCCTCAACTTGTTCCAGACATCTCCTGTGATTACGGAGCCATTGAATACTGACATAATAATCATTTTTTGCTTTTCTAACCGCAATTTGTGTTTTATTCTGTAGCAGCTGTCACATTTCCTGCGCCACGCCTGACAAGATTCCGCTTCCGCATAGCCATCCTAAGTTCAGGAGTAAGCCATGGGACTGGAACACTCTTAAATTGAACTCTTTGCAGTGATGCATGTTTGTTATAACATGCAAGCAGTTTCGAATTGAAGATGTATATCTTTTGATCAATGGACCCCTCTTCAGTCAACGACGACCAATCAAGATTCCGAGAGAAAGATTTCCTCATTAAAAAATTTAAAATTCCGACACATTACAACTCAATCCGAGCGTCGCTGTATCTTGATCCTGTATCTGATACATATTAAGTCGTGAACAGAAGGAAATGCCATGCCATGCTGGCTAAAGTCAATTATTTTCGTATATCATCGATAATGATATCGATGATGATCGAAAACTCGAGTCTCTCAAATGATGCGTTGCCCTGTATGGTACACAATATAAATTTGCTGAGTCAATGAAATTGTTTAACTGCATACTATTGTACGTGCTCTAAGCACATTTACCTTAGAAACATTAATAGATTCAAACGTCGATCTTTTTGTTAAAATATGTGATGCACGGCCTTTTGCTTAGACCGCGCTTTGGCCTAATGGTATCACTCTCGCGACAAGGCTCATGAGCTTATGGTACGCATGGCATACAGCAAGACGAACAGACCGTTTTCAGAAACTTCCCTCAGCAATCCGTGGAAGAACAGAAATGAAAAGTCCCCCCAGAGCTACAAAAACACAGAAAATCCAAGCCTTACATAGAGCAGAAAATCAAGCTGAAAGAGCATTCGACAATAGTCCTGAAAAAGAAGCTCGCACAGAGCAGCAACTGGCAAAAAGTCTCAAATGATACAGCGACAGGCAATACGTGCACGTATACTTACATAGGTAGAGAAGAGGAAATAGAGAGAGAGAGAGAGAGAGAGAGAGAGAGAGAGAGAGAGAGAGAGAGAGAGCTTCTAACTATATATTAATATAATAACTATATGACATAGAAATCTGTTCAATTGTTTTATATATATGCTTTTCGAAATTAATTTACTATTACTCATATAACATTTCTCTTTTGTTGCTGAGTACTAATTAACGTCACACCGATAACTCGTAGCTAGTTCGTTGAACTCGGATTATTCGGGCAAGAATTAAGTGAAAAGCATTAACCAGAGGACCAATAATTTCAATCAATGACATGCAATTGAATTTAAATTCCTAGAACGATTAAAATCGCTTTTTCTAAAGCGAAATTAGAAATACATACAGATTAGAACGCGATTATGTTCGCGATGTAATCAACATAAACGAGAGGGGGGGAGGGAGAGAGAGAGAGAGAGAGAACGATTTATAAACGAGTGCGAAAATAGGATGCTGTTAAATATGCTCTTATAAGTGCGAACGCGTTTTCTTGTGGACAAACTTTAGAACATACCATGAGTTTGAAGAGAGAAGGGGGAAGGAGGAAGTATAAGAGGGAAGGGGAGAAAAAGGGGGGGAAGAGAGAGAGAGAGAGAGAGAGAGAGAGAGAGAGAGAGTGTTCGACAACACCTGCCAGAAACTGATATCTTATGCGAGGACTTTGTGGTAGACTTATGGGTACTTACAGGAAGATGCCTGTGATCTTGTGGTGTATGTGGTATGCGTACTTTTAGTTACTTATAAATTATGCAGAAAGAAATTGATGTAGTGTATCGTAATAGCTACATTAATGCATTGTAGAAAATTCATCGAAAACATATCGTGTTTCCTAAAAATAAATAGTGTTATTATTAATTTACAATACTTAGCAAAATTTTTTCGATTCTTAATATTTTTTCGATTACAAATTGTAATAAATATCAATATTACAACGTCTATGACAATTATTTTTGTCTCATTATCGTTATAAAAAATAGTTTTAACGATTATGAAAAAATTGAAAGGGTTATTGTAAAATTATTTAAATTATTTAACAATTGAAACAATTATATCATAAAGCTCTAATGGGTATAAATTCAAATAATAAATAAACAAGAGCCATTTGTAGAGACGAGATAAATGTCTTTTGCTAATGATACAAACAATATCATTTTTTTTAACTCCATCCATTACAATCTGTCATATTTAAGGACATTTAATAATTTTGTGATATAAATAAAGATCCTATTTAGTGAGAGCTCAGAGGCTCTGTCGTCAGTCAAGTTTCATAAGATGAAATCTTGTGGTATTTTACGCTTCAACCCATAACCTACGAGGATAGTCCGGTTTGTTCATTAAGAAGACTGATGCCAGGCTATTAAGATGATCTTGCAATCTTAATTTGTATTCCACGATAACCCTGCTAATTTCTTCTTCAAACAAACAATGTCAATAGAGATAAAATCATGCGATTTGACCTTTAACATATTGACTGTCGCCATATAAAATAAAAGTGATTACCCAGAGGCCACAATAAAAATTTCAGGACAATTAACTTTTATTAATAGAAAAAATAATAAACATATATACAGATACAAAAAAAATGAAGTTGTTATTCGTTAAAATGTAATGCATCAATGATATATTAGGTATACCTAGAAAATTATTTACTTATTTATATACCACGAGTATCATCGTGATATCATAGACAAAGTCTGAGAAGCTAAATAAGCTAATAAGCTAATTTTTTTTAATTAATGCAATTTCGTAAAAACGGAATGCACAAGTACTTTTGCAGTTATTACAAAGGATTAAAACAAGTTTCATTTGAACTATGCTGCCATGTGTAAAAGTGATTTTTTAAATTAATTAATTCTATCGTGTGGATATGGGCAAACAAATTTTTGGTTGATGCAACAAAATAATTTAGTTAAAGCAAAACATTTGATTAATGTAACATTTTACTTGTTTTTGGTAATTGACATTTGATAAATTTGTTTCTCAGTGTGCCAGCTATATGTGTACCGATACATCACACGATAAAATTAATTAATTAATTGGATAAAATTAATTAATTAGATCAAAATTAGATATACGAAAATTTCTAGTGTGCCGTACTATATAACTTAACCTTTATGTACAAGCCACGTCAAGATGAAAAACATTAATATAGCTATTGAAGAATACATGGAATCTTCAGAGTATAGTGATAAACTGTTATTAAAGAAAGAGGATCCACCAGTGATAGTCAATGTTCCATTCATCTCCTCAATACAGATTAAATACTAAATTATTATAAGATTTTCCAATATCAATACATATCGTTACTTGAATGACGTAGAATGCACACAATAAGTTTTTCTTCATACATTCCGCAATTGATTGTCCATTTGATCATGTAATTAATCATTTAGCGATCAATCTCTCGAAACACAGATAATTAACTTGAAAAGATATGACTTCAAAAATGATTGTACTATTGATTCAAGCATGTATTGAAAATTATGTATCCATAGCATACTGTAAATAAAAGTAACATAACTCCGTTATATATCTTATTTTATATATCTTGCGCCGTAAATCATTAAATATTTAACAGTAAAAATGATATATATGCTTATAAAGCCCATTGAAACCTTCTACAATGTAGGATCTTTTATTAAATTATTACCTTTCTGCGATATATGTTTAAAAAAATATTTAAGTAAGTTTTAAATAAGATTGTAAAGAAGCTTTTCAAAAATTATCGTTGTATTCAACAAATCTGGCTATTTTGTTGTATTTATTTAATAAATCTCTTTCATAAGCTTATATCATGCGTAGTCTGCAAACAACGTAGATTATTGCATTAGTAGAGGCGTAATATCATTTTGTAAGTCAAGCGTATCGTTTGGTATTATTTCTGTTAATGCATTATCATTTCGGATGCATTAACGGCAAACGGGCGTTACGGTTCGTTAAATATATTAGTTCGAGTGGAAAGTGACGAAACGTACAATAGTTGTCCCTATCGAGCCTGTTCTTGAAGCTAGCCATCGTATCATTTCAACCAAACCGTTGAACTCCAGAAACTGTAAATTTGTTTCGCAAGTTCGCTCGTTCCCACATACCTCTGACGCAGTCGAACTAAAGTTTTCCTCCATTTCCTGTTCCGATCGTGATCGACGTGTTACTTTTAGCCATACTTCGTTCTTATATTTCCGATAGAACCGAGTGTATTTCTTTTCTTCCAAGAGTAGTAAAATACTCATGGGATAAATGTTGAGTAACTCCAACAAATTGATTAATGTCTTTATTATTTCTTTAATACTTTTCTTAAGTAATAAAAAACAGTTACAAAGAAAAAGAAATTTGGAAAATAAAAAAAGAATAAAAGAAGATATGAGAAGATATAAAATAAAAGAAAAATATTAAATTACATTTTGTAAAAATTATTTTGAAACATTAGAATTAAATAATTAACGCAAAAACAGAGATATACATTTTTTTATTTGATTTTAAAGTTAACGCAAATGAAAGTAAATACTATAATACACTTTTTTTATTAAATTGTATGATCTGTTTATGTATACTATAAGTTCAAAAAATTGTGATTTTATTTTTTATAATATTCTGTTAAAACACTTGTTTATAAGATATAAATATTAAAAAAATGCGAAGCATAAAGTTTTTTTTTTAATTTTATTACAACTATAATATTTTTTTTATTTATTCACTCAGAAGAATACGTCTCCATAAAGTAATAAAAATATTTATTAGTTGTTATATTTAATAAAGATATTTTATAAAGATTAAAGATAACAAAAATTTATTTTTCCTGGACATTTTCTCGAAATTATTAATTTAATATTAATATTAATAATAATGCACAATATTTTCTATTCAAATCTACAAAAAAGTTATTAATAAAAATCCATTCAGTCGAATGTAGGTATATAACAATTTACATAATGTACAATCAATTATTTTTTTATAGAAAAATCGAAACACTAGTGGACTCTGAATAATAAAGTATTGCCACAATATACTGTCATATTCTAAATCTAGCTGATTTATATATAAAATCAAGTGATGTCTAGACTTTTACTTGAAGGTCGATCTCTACAAAATCTAAAGGACATGCTCCACTTTACTGCATAGTTTGGTCGACCATATTCCATTACCCAAGATAAGAAACTTATTGCCCTTGAGCGTTTTCGACAACAGAATTATTTCTAGGAAAGATCGCCGAGTTTCTAATCGAGTTCAAAATTTTAAACGTGCAAGTTAAAACGAATTTTCTGTTTACATTAGCTCAAGTTTTATAGAAATTAAAATGAACATATTTATTTGGCAAAATATTTTATGAAGAGTTTATTATATTATACAGATTATATATATATATATA
>NW_017305843.1:2230493-2234147 GCF_001594115.1 Trachymyrmex septentrionalis | reverse complement strand
TATATATATATATATAATGAAATTTATTTTAATGATATCATTTGTGCGTACAATTTTTTGCAAGCGTATTGTTATGCGCAGTATAACTGCGATTGACGTCAAAAATATTAATTTTTTTTTTTCGTGTCTGATGGATAAATTTAAGGTATCTGAATATTATATCTCGATCTTATGTTCGTTCGATAGGAAAATCACTTGTGAAATTGCATAACCGTCTTCTATCTAGCTTTGGTTTGTTATCACACTCAAAAGTAATGGGATAATTTGCATTATACATTTAATCTCATGTAAAAAAAAGGTTAGCAATTATTGTATGATACATTAAATTATTATGTATGATACAATTAATGTATGTATGATACAATTCATCTGTAAAATCAGTAAAAGTGAGATTTAATTAATTAGTTGTGCACACAAAATTGATATCTTTTAAATCCCGACAACTGATATCTTTTAAATTTCAACATCAATGCATCAATAATTATTTTAGCTATGTAACATCATCGATCACGCATTAATATTTATATATTAACCGATATATAATTAATATTGCTGTTTATTAATCAGTAATTGTTCAGATCTTTTAATAATTAATAAAAATTTGCAGCAACAAGCAAAATGATGAGAACTTGATACTCGATAAAAAATGTTTGATATAATAACATATAATATATATGTGCATTATGTAATTATATAATTATATATAAGCTATATCTACATATATATTTTTCTATCTTTTCTATAATTTTTATTTATAAACAAAAAAAATAACAAGAAAAAATAAAAAATGATTCAAAAGATAATTTTTTTGCATTGTTTATTTTAAAAAAAGTTAAGTTAAAAAAATTGAGAAAAAAAAGTCTATGTATAATTTTATGTATAAATATAATAATCATATATAGAAGAACATATATGTATAATTGTATAACTATATATATAATTATACATACAATATTGTAATGTAATTGCAATTTTTATAAGGAAAAACAATTGCGAAATTATTTTTTTTATTATTATTTTTTTTAAATATTTTTCAATAATTTTTTTATTTATTTTTTTTATACATATGTATAAAAATAGTATAGAGAAAGATTATACAATAGAAAGGAAACATACATAAATAAGTACATTTTATTTATAATTATATAAATATATTTGTAGATATATGTATAATGTTATATCAAATATTTTTCATTGTAGAACCAACGAAGATAACAAGTAAAAAATAATTTTTGCTAATTTAAAGTGATAAATTAGTATTCTAAACCAACGTCACTCAACAAAGTCGAGCTGGTATCATACACGATAATAGTAGCTTCAAATTTCTGCTATCAAGGATTACCGTCAGTTCTTGGAAAGCTTTTTGAAAGTTCTGAAAATCTGACGTAATTTGATGGTAGCCAAGCTTGAAGAGCTTTCACGTTATCCACCACGTCCTCACAATTACGTCACTTTCTCCTTCTCTGTCTTTCTCTCTTCTCTCTTTCTGTAAGCGCAGAACTACGTTCTGTTGACTTAATGTCATCGCCATTGCATTTATCCACCTACATGTAGTACGAGAGCCGTCAAATATATTTCTTGTATGATCGTACGTACGTATCATACAATCCCGAACGTTCACATAAACATGATTATAAGAATGCAAAGAAAAATTATTTGTTACATCATTTAATGCAAAATACTAGGAAAAATTGTATTGAGAATTGTATTTAAAAAATTATATAAAAAGGGGCAAAAATTCTGTAAAATTTCCCTTTCAATCATATTTTAATAGAATGTAATTAAATATTTAAATCAATAGAAGGACGAGAATTTATTATAATCTCTGTGAAAATAGAGGTTTCCTTCGTTTAATCCCATAGAATTATGCCTGCAATTATCTAACGTAATGTTTATTATCCAAGAATTCGCCGTCTCGTTAACGTTCTATCGATCGCTACAATTACTTGTATTGTCTGCTGCACGTTGAATTCATTCGTTTCTGCCGATTAAATTTATAGAAAAAAATATAACAATTTTTACATTATGATAAACATTTCCATACACAAAATATTTTCAAAATATTTTTATACTAATATAAATAACTTTTATTAAAAACATTACAGATTATTTTTAATCTATATTACGATTATAAATACAATTGTAAGTCAATTTTCATCATGTTTATTTATCAAACGCAAAGAAAATTTGTTTACCATGTTTTATGCGAATAGATATTATTTATATAAATTTTTTATGAAATAATTTACACGAAATTAATTCTAAGCTTTTTTATTAAGTTACCTTTTCTATATGTTTTTGTGTATAAAATAAAAAAAGAAATTATTTAAACGCTGTTTGTCATATTCATGATTTCTATGAAACATTTTTATTATAATGAAACAATTAATTCATTTTATTAATTAATTAGATGTGCCCAAGTGTTTATTTTTAATTAACGTGCCCTGCTTTCGGGTTGTTGATTTTCTGTGTCGAGCTTTAGTTATAGATTGCGATACGGAAATTAGAGAGAAATCAAATAATATTATGAAGTTATATTAAAGTAATATGCAAATATCGGATGTCGTTCGTAATAATTATTACGAAAATCTAAGTTTTAAGGTACTTTATAGGTACCTAGAATGTTGCGATTCATCTTCAACTTACTGTGACGTTCCAACGCCTGTGGAGTGATATTCCGTTATACTCGCATATTGTCATGACTTATATCGCAGGCGCAAAATGAGATTTTATTTAATACGAATTTCATGTATTTTTATTCAATTCAAAATCGTATTAAAAGGACTAATATAAAAAAATAAACCTTTTTTTGTTTTAATAATTTATTTTGAATCTAAATTTATAGTTTTTATATATTATATTTTCTATTGCGTCATATGTATAATATATATCATATTTTCTCTCGGCATTTCAGTTTGTCTAGTAATCGATAGTCACAAGCATTTACGTGACATTCATAAATTTCCTCCGTTATTCCTTCAATATGATCTTTTTACTAACGATTCACACTCTCCCGCACAAGTGATCATGGAACATATGTCCAATAAATCTGGACTCATATTATGTGAGTACGTGATCCCATCCACTGCTAGGACAGAAGTCCTAAACGATAAAACTAGAAATATAGAATGCCGTTTATTAAACCAGGAGTCCTTCTGAAGCTCGTCACGTATTAATCTTTCTCCTCGTGTGTCGCGCAATTTCCACCTCTTCATTGAAAATCCTACGCGGATTAGGAATGCTTAAAATGAAATGTTTTCATTTCATTCCATTACTTCTGAATAAAATCTCGAAAAGAAAAATTGCCTTTACAAATAATGAAATATCAAATAAATTCGCAAATTCATTATAATTCTACAGAAGCAAAGTCCATTTGAGATTAAATAAAGAATAATCATTTCAGTATCTGCTTGCGTCAACAGGGATTAATTCAGGAAAATTTATCTATATCTAAGACGGTTTAAAATTACGATATATAATACGATTAGTTCTTATCTTTCATTTCTTATGAATCTAAATGTATAAACTATATTGAAAAATTTTACAACAGTTGCAAAGCTGCTTTTTCTGCTGAATATAGCCATTTATCAATTAAATTATATAATCGTTTTTTTTTTGCTAAATCATATTTTAAAAAGATCAAAAATTAATTTA
>NW_017305843.1:2222773-2230393 GCF_001594115.1 Trachymyrmex septentrionalis | reverse complement strand
GCTGAATATAGCCATTTATCAATTAAATTATATAATCGTTTTTTTTTTTGCTAAATCATATTTTAAAAAGATCAAAAATTAATTTTAAAAAAAATTAATTTTTTTGTAGTTAAAATGTTCATATTTGATAAAAAAAGTTTTAAAAAATTAGTTTTTGGTTTTTTAAAACTATAACTTTGACTAAAAAGCTATATGACTATATTCTAATTGGTAAATGACTGTTATAAGCATAATTGATCGACACACAATGCCGGAATTCCGAATTCAAACTCTGATAAAGGTGATATTTTTTGCATTTCGTATTTTAAAATGCTTATTAGCATTATTATTAAATTAGCGATCAATGTTATTTGTGATGTTATTTCTAACTTCAGTTTATAATTGTATTTCAAGTCATATAAATATCATATAAATCGAATCAGTATACAGTTATAAAACTGAAAAAATATATTTGCAAATTTGTGAATAAATATTATTAATTGAAATATTACAAATCACAAAGTGTATATTTAAATATTATTATGCACCAATAGATTCGCTTCGACCAAAATATGAGGATCTTTCTCTTATAATCTTTTGATTCTCTTTACAATCGTTTGATTTATATTTATCTGTATATATTTATTCTATTCTTTCCATTTATAATTATCAGAAAATATTGCAAATAACAATATAACGGCGATACAAAAGCGATTAAACTATATTTATGTAATCAAGTATATTCTCATTATTCCCAATGTGATAAAACTGTTCTCCATGAACATAAGGAAGTGAGTGTATGTAAATCAAATAGCATTAGTACCGCAGAAAAGATTAAGGGTCGAAACATTCGCATTGTCAGAGAACGTACGAGCTCGTGGTAAAAATTCCCTTCTTCGCCAGCGAGATTTCGTCCTCCTATTTTTCTTATTTTCTTTTTGCGAGGTACGCAGCCATAAATTTCGATTGGAGAACTCGCGGTGTACCTCGTGGTGCTCGTTTTAAAGAGCGTGCTTGTGCCCTCGTAAATCCTAATCAGAACTCGCAATTTATAGGGTGGGTTACGTGCGCTGCACGTCTCGAAATTCGCTGTCCAAATGCACGCAAATCCGATCATCCCTCCGACGAGTAATCGCGCGCGCGCGCGCACGATTTACTCTTCGATTTGGCGTCGCCCCCGTGTTTTCCTGCTCTGTGCTTTTCCTCCCCCCGTCGCCAATGATAATAACTTGAAACGAATGATACTTTTATGGGCTACAAATTACATTCCGAATCACCACGATTCCTTGAACAAAAATCCCGCAAAGTGGAACTAACGACGCGCCAACGACATGTTGTCCAATTTTTGAAAATTATAGGCGGCACGTGCGTGTATATGTTACTCTAGCAAAATTACAGAGAAAAGTATACCATTTCACACGACTCCGAATAAATCAAATTGACACAGAAAACAGTGGCTTCCCGGAATTCACGCTTTGTTGATCTAAAAACGTTACACATGTCGGATCTTTTTAAAGGTCAATCGACCTTTAAAATCCTTGATTCTGTGTCTGGTCCTGGTATTTTACAACACAACGCGGCTAAATCCGTGCAGGAAAAATCGTTGAATTTCAGTAAATAGAGTGCCGCCGATGCGCCAGTGAGAAAACCCTCGCCACAGAGAAAACGAGCTTTTCATTGAGCCCGAGTGAACCAAAATACAGACTATGCGTCAACGTAACTGGAAGTTGCAAAAGAGAGCGGTTCTTAATAGAATCGGAAAACGATTTGTAACGGAGGAAGTAAAATCGTCATTTAAGACATGTCTAGCATCAAGGTTGGTGAATTTAATTTCGTCGATCGATTAAGATCCTAAAGTTGTATATATTATCCACCAAACGCAATAATGTTTGTAATAACAATTACTTTTTTCTTTTTTTACTAATTTGAAAATTTTTTTCCAGAATTAAAGTATACGTATTTGTGAGAAATTTATACTGAGAACGAAAAAAATTTTGAAATTGAAATTTTTACTATTTCTTAATATAATATAGCGTTTATAGCTGAATGTTAACATTGTGATAATATTTGTTTGATACAAAAGCTTTGCAATCTGTGTTTACGAAATTGTAGTCTGCAAACTAGTAGTTTACATGAACAAACACCGTCGAGTTCTCAGAATTAGATTTTTAGACACTTTATCGTTAAATTTATTGCGCATGTGTGCATGCGATGTTTCAATGACACGTAAATCATATGTATGTAAATTTGTTTGAGTCAATAAAACGAGTTTAGGATTTCCTTAAGAGGAAAAAATTGTCGGTCGTGAACGCGTTTACTCGAATGCTGACTGCGGCAAAGATTGATGAATCTCAAAAAGCAATTTAAAATGGAGATTCTTGTAGGGGCGAAGAAGTAAAATTTTTCAATGTATGGAATTTCTAGGGATAGAGGAGGTAAATATATATTTCCTCATACTTTTCTTACATGGCAAAAGTAGCTGCTCTGATTTTATTTTTTTAAATAAAATTATTGTACACTGAAAATGCGATGAACGATAAACGATGAGCGATATCCAATGAGAGTTCTGTTTGACATCATCACGTGCGAAAACGCAGAGCTTCATTGAATATCAATCGTTATTCATCGCGTTCAGTGTGCAATAGACATATTGGAAAGGTATAGCTCTTTAGAAGCCTGTCATAAGAGTCCCGATCAAATATCTCTCACATAGGTATGGAATATTTATAAGTATGGAATGTTCTATATCATCCATACTGGTTTCGCCTCTCATGGATTTTTATCTTCTTCCAAAGTGTCCTTGATTAAAAGAAAATTCGATGATCCTGAAACACTGTGTATCCTTTCATTGTGGTATTCTTTTTTAGGAAAATCTTTATTCGTTTCTTTACCCTGCATATCAAAAACACCAAACGATCCAATGAAAATTAAAACATGGAGAACAAACATTTGAAATATTTGCTTTATCGGTTAATTTCGGCTGATATTAAATTTTCCGGCATGCATATTGTTGCTTTTGCGGCTAACTATTCATGACCGCCAAACTTTCTTCGATAGTCGATATTTTAATGCGCTCTGTTTTAAAACTACTGCCAGGAGTGACATTATTGAAAAAAATAAAAACGAAAAGTTGGAAGGATATTCATCAGTTTGTTTTCGACTATTTACCCATTTATCGCGTTCACGCGCGAGATTGCTATTTGTTACAAAAAATTTGTTTACGCCGAGATTAAGAACAATTAATTATTATAAGCAGTATTTTCAGGAAGTGAAGGAAATTTTGAAAAAATTGTTTATAAGTTACACTGAAATATCTAAAACCTGAGAAGCTAAAGGCATGCAATTTTAAGAATATTCCATCACAGAGTTCAAAAAAATTGTTATTGATTTCCTATTTACGAAATAAATTTCAGTTTTATCACACTTAATTTTTATGTAAATTAAATATTATTTTTATTAAAGATAACATACTATATATACAAATATGCATACATATTTTGTATTATATATATTTTTGAATTTTTTTTTATTTATGTTCATTTTAAACAGATTATGCTAATTTATAAAGAGCAAAAGGTGAATATTTTTCGAGTTCAAATGAATCAGTTGTGCTATCTGAGATCTTAAAATTACGACACTTTTTTGGAATTCTTACTTTCCTCTATTCTCAATTAGAAATTCTCAGAAAGTTATTTACAATTTACACTGAAATATCTAAAAGCCTAAGTACTTTTAATGGCATTTTAGAATTGCAATAAATATCTTGTTCTTTTTTGAAACGATTATTTTTCTTGACATTTTCTTTAAATTATTAGAAAATTTTTTAACGAAAAAATATCGAATAAATGCAAAATATTAGCCTTATGATACACATTGGAACTAAAAATATTTTGCTTGGAAAAAAGTATTATTCCTTAGGAGAAATATGAATTTATACATATTTTACATACGCGATAAGGAATCGCCAAGTTTTCGAGAGGTGAGAAGAAAGAGAACGTTTTTAAAGGTGCGCAACCGGCAAGCAGACAGCGGAGGACAACAGCATTTTTCTCCTTTCTGTTATATATCTGCCTTCTCTTCTCGCATCAAAATGAGATAAAAGAGAGAAGACGAGTCTAAAAGCAGCACAAGCAGTGTATGCTCGTGGTAAATTTCTCTTCTCTGACCGATCCTTGTGGAAAGAGTGATTAAAAGCAAGCCCACGCTTTTGCAAATCTCATAAAAATGTATAAGCACTGTAAGCAAGACTTACTTTATTAAACTATTTGTTGTCGTGAACATTATGGAAATTTAAATTAATATTTTGCAACGAGTATGCTTTTTCTACATATGTTGAACTTTGCCAGCACAAATACCTTTTTCCGTCTTGTACAAACTTTTTTAACTCTTATTATTACCATGTGCCACAGTGATCAAATTGATAAGATGCCCACGCAGAATGAGAGAGATCCAGGTTTGAATTCTGGTTGAGATGATATTTTTCGCAATAATTTCTCTACTAGTGTTTCAAAGATATAACATCAGTAATATTAAAATGCTTGTAATATAAAGTGCTTGTATAATATAATCCGTAATATTAAAATGTTTGTCAACTTAATTTATGATATTGTGTACTCTAGTTTCAGTTTAGAGCTATGTTTTAAGACCGACAAATAATTGGCGCGCAATTTGCTTTAATAGAAAATTATAAAAAACTTATACAAATATATTATTAAACTGCTATTATTAAACACTGCAGACCGAATACGGCCTTTATCACCTATTTGTATTTTTTAATTTTATTACAATGTTTTAAGAATCCATTCTAAGAAGTATTTTTTTTCTTCACGCAGTGAAACAATTATTTATTGGTGTTGTGCGAAAAATATAATTGCGGTGTATGAAGATATGAAAGGACATTAGTAAATTTTAAGTGAATTTATTGTCTTCTTTTCTTGGTTAATTCCAGGATGCAGGAGCAAGATTCCAAGTGCACAGGATAGAATGAATCGTCGGGAGGACCCGCTGTTACGGCAGCATCGCAGCCGTTTGCTGCAATTGGCCGAGGTGACAAACATCAAGCCTGGTCGTGGCAGCGGGAAGAGACGCGGACAAAGACAGTCGCATGGTTTTGGGCCCAGGTTAGTTAAAACATTTACAAATTTATATCAAGAATTTATCTTAATTAAATTAATTAAATAATTAAAAGATTAAAATCCATTTATGGAATAATTTATATCTTCAGGCATTTATTTGAACTTTCTCGGAATGAATTTTTAGACGTCTTTCGATCCATCTATAGTCATCTATAGTCATAATATAAGATAATTGATTAATAAACGAGTAAGACGGATGTTTAATTTCTTTAAATAATTATAATTATATTTTCATTCAATAAATATATCATATTTTTTAATTGACAGATATAATTATAATATATATAATTATTAGATTAAGGATTTTTAACTGAATATTTTGCATAAAATGCACATTTTGCATAAATTGCATATTTACAGATGGCAATCTCAACTTTTTTATTTTACTTTTCAATAATTCTTTAACCAACAACGATCGACTGCCCCGATGGTCAATATTCAGTTAAGTATTTTGCATAAATATCCGTAGTCTAATAATTATATATCAAAAAAATACTAAATTTCAATAAATACTTATTTGAAATTCCAAGTAAATATTTACTAAATATAAACATATACTTATTTGATATAATAATAATTAATTTGATTATTCTTTTATTAAGTAAGTATTTATCGTAAAGTGTTAGTACTATTCAAAGAAATATGTATTAAAATTTAATAATTCTTTTTTAGTGTAATATTATTTAAAAAACTAACGGCTTGCTAGTTTATTAGCCTATTAACTTATCACATTATTATTATTATTATTATTACTACTATTATTATTATTATTATTAATACGAATCTAGTAAAAATAATTTCATATACAGTCATTTTATCATCATTGACAACAGTTAACGAAAATTGGCATTACGCATGGATTGTTGCAGTAATGGCGGACCCAGCCGCGTGACGCTCCAGGACATTGTCAGGAACGATCCTGGATACACGCCGAACATCGAGCACTTAGTGTTTCCGGAGCGCAAGAGCAGCAATCCGAATTTAGCGGGTGTTGTCGATGGCTCGCCGCCAAGTAAATCCAAGTCAAATGCGAGCTCAGGAAGATCCAGACTCGCCGAGGTCTTCGCTCGGCATTACGCAAGAGGATCCTCGCAAGACTCGTCCGTTACGTCCAGAAAAAATCACGTAAATGTATGTCTTGAGACAAAATCGAACAAATTTAAATAATTTGTTTTATTGATCTAACACATTGGTGCTCTTTGTCGTTATTTAAGTTACAGTCCACTTGATATTATAAATTTAAAGCATTTTTCTTTAAATCTTAGTATAAATTAGATTACAATTCTTTCTTCCGATTAGTCAATCAAATGATTCAAAGCACTTTATTGTAACGCCAAGTTGATCGCATTCTCAATCACATTGTGACCGAATATTATTGAAAATTTTGAATTATTAATCTTTACACAGAGAAAAGTACCTAGTTGAATTAACTAGAATTCTGGTAGAAAATGAACGACCCAAAATTCAAATTAAATCTACTAGATTTCGGGTTAAGATGACCAACATTCAGAATTTCCTTGGTTACATCTATTAGAATTCTAGTAGATTTGATCAGAAATCTTAACCAAAATTCTGTATCGTTTATTTTCCACCAGAATTCCATTTAATTCATCCAAATATTTTTCTCCGTGTATATTTTATAAAATCACTTATCATGTCTGAAATGTGTTCCTGAACGTATTTCGATCGATTATGATATTGTATAAATGAATTGATATAGACGGACGTTCCCAAATCAGGTGATACGTCAATGAGATATTGAGTGGAGTGTGGAGTAATAAAAGTCAATAAAGTGACACGCACGTTCGAAGTTCGAGTTATCGCGACAGATCGCTCGTACGGACGAGTTCTCCTCTCAAACAGGACGTACGAGAATAAAAATACTTTCTTCTCGCGACACGCGATGAAGTTGCGCCAACCGCGCCGGTTGTTCGTACGTGCTTCGACCGTATTTGGAAGTAGAGACAGCCGCACGGCTCCTCGTGCTCTTATGGCTACGCAAGTTTAGTCCGTGAACGACGTAACGATAATGGCGCCCTATAGCACAGGCCCCTTTGGCAATTGACACAATTTCATAACGATCATAGCGATAATGATACTCGTTAACGAGTTCTGATTAATAAGCGAAAACCAAAAACGATCGAAAAAAATAAAACTAATGTTTATGACGTAATACGTGCGTTTTAAAGATTTTTTATTTTATACCCATTTCTCTACCAATGTAGATTAATTTTAATTTTGATTTAATTATCATTCTTCATCCATTCCTAATTCTCAGAACTAGAAAATGATGAAGAGTTAGTTGAACCGAGATTAAAATTGGACTACACTGGTATAGAATGCGGGCATTATAGACATTTTTTTAAAGAATTTAGGTTAAGTAAAAAGTCATCGCGTATTTTTTAGCTCAAAGTTGTATATACAATATCTTCGTCAATAATGAATGAAATTCAAATTTAAAAAAAGGGTTTTAAAGCTTGAAATCTCTACTTTTAAAAGCTTATCA
>NW_017305843.1:2196417-2222669 GCF_001594115.1 Trachymyrmex septentrionalis | reverse complement strand
AATATTCCTACGACTTTTGATTACTGAGTTATCGCGGATTAAATAAAAGAATTATTTTGACTTTAATTGCTCATAACTCCATTAAAAATTGTCGTATCGTATAATTTAAAAAAGAGATTTTTAAAGCTGAAACTTTACTCTATTAAGATATATTTATATTGTTGGTAAGAAAGTAATTGCAGTTTTTACTGATAGATGTCTTTTAAAAAAACGCGATGACTTTTTACTTGACCTAATATTAGCAATTAAGAACACGTTTTAAAATCACAGAAACGTTAATTATTATTTAACAGTAATTTTTATGTATCTGAAATTTTGCCGCAATTATTAATTCTAGG
Source organism: Trachymyrmex septentrionalis (assembly GCF_001594115.1). Classification (NCBI taxonomy): domain Eukaryota; kingdom Metazoa; phylum Arthropoda; class Insecta; order Hymenoptera; family Formicidae; genus Trachymyrmex; species Trachymyrmex septentrionalis. The sequence continues at coordinate 2,222,331 of NW_017305843.1, read as the reverse complement.
ACTATACACTAGATCTCTTGGATTCAAGTAGTTATTTGTTAACTAAATGTAATTAGTTTTTAAATGTGTTAATTATTTTCTAAATGCACGTTAAAAATAAATTTTTTTAAGAGAATGTCAGTCATGGTGAAATATGAAAAATTCAAGTCTTTTCGGTTAACGTGCATTTCTACTAATTCAGATTAACTTTAATCTCGATTTAACTTAGTTTCTAACTTTTTTTAATTCTTAGTTCTAGAAAAAAAAAAGAGAAATAAGTTAAACCGTGATTAAAGTTGATCCACATTAATAGTCAGGAAACAGTAGTGTTTCGCGTAGAATTACCATAAATTACCATAAAATAAATGTTTAAACAAGGAAAAATTCAAACACTTCATTGGAATTTTCGCTCGGTCTCTCAGAGATCGGTGTGTGTGTGTGTGTGTAGTCCTCAGATTTTCAATCGCGTCCCACAGATTTTCTCTCTGCCCACGAAGAATGGCCTTGGATTTTGGTTACAGAGCACGTCGTTGGATAGTGGGAGCACGATAGGTCATCAGCCGGGGCCCGGCGGGCCCACGGTGGTGACGCGGAATGCCGGGCGCCGCTGGCTCTCGCAGAACTCGCAATCCTCGAGACAGCACTCGACCGAGGATGGGGTACGTGGGGGTAATGTGGGCGTCGGAGGGCCCGTTTCGACCTTGTCCTCGAGCCAAACCTCCGGTCAGGCTGCGCCTCCCGCTCTGCCGCCACGCAGAGTCAGTCCAGCCGCGGATTCAAGCGAGATCACTAACGCGGGTCCTATCCCGCGTGTCGACAGGTAACGTCACGCGTTTTATCCCTTTTCTATTTGAATTTGTCGCTCTGGGGAGTGGTTCTGACTGTTCCGTGAGCTCCACAACCAGTAGTAGTGCACAGGGCAAGTTTTTCAGCTTGGTAATCTCTGAAATATTAAAGATAACCAATTGAAAAGTTTAGAAACGTTGATTATATGAATTTGGGAAGATTTTGTGAGTGCGTGGTTACTATTGTGCACAGTGAAATCGTATATGTGTATATAAAATGGTGCAACTGTGTTTACTTGAGTTATTGAAGAAAATATCCATGGAATCTTATGAAGTTAGCGTGACTGTCGCGTAAAAACGACGAAAACAGTCGCTGAATCGTTATCCTGTTCATGCTTGTCCTTTCCATCTAGATTCCCTCTAGATGCTGGTGTTTACATACGATGTAAGTTTCATGATGCCCAACGGACTACTGCGAGGACCACTCTCGCGTTACTTCTTCGTGCACTCGGATACTCGCCGTCGAGCGTGACCTGCTTACATGAGGGAGAGAATGTTAAATTTATCGTCAAATGCCGAATCTAGAATGATGTCCGTTCTCAAGGCCGATTGGCTGATTAATCTGTAAAGACAAGATTGGAGTTTTTTCAAGAACTTCCCGCATGATAAACATGTTAAAAATACCAAATGTCGTGCGGTATAAAAAAAGATTTGTCTCTTTTATACGAGACATTTTTATTGACATTCAGAAATAAACCGAGCAAGAGCAATTGCTGTTCTCGAATCAATCAATTTTGACGGGTAAAAAGTATGATGGATAAACGTATAGATGAGAAATGTTTTGCAATGTTCAATACAGCGATTATACTGACACGAGCGTACGTGACAGTGGATTAAAAGAGAGGGTGGTCACTCCATCTTGCCAGTTTCTTATTCAGACTGAAAGATCGCTCTATTTAAAGTGCGGTTCTATTTAAGACATCACACTACTATCAAAGGAAGCGAACGACTCTACGTGTCATGTCGGTTAAAAGGTAAATATGATTAATTGAGGGCACAGATATTCCTGTCCCAATCGATTTGTTCGGCGCGTTTCGTCAGCTCCATATGTGGAGCGATATCGACGAAAGGTTATTCGCAGCAAGTATCTGAAATACGCTTCGTCACCTAGTTTCATCGTACGTTTTCCTCTGTCTTTAGCCCAAATTAATTAATAGTTTCACAAATCACATCGGACGTCGAGCTCATACAAATTCAGCGAATTTCTGTATTTTCCATCGATAATCCTTTTCAGCGCTTCGTTAAAATAAGTCCTAGACAAAATTAATTTCAACTGGAAGCTTATAAGGTCTTTTCATACGGTTAATTTTGCATTTCAATCATGTTTAACATTTTAACATTTCTCATTTACCCGATAAATCAAATTGCGTCTAATACAGCAGCATCAAGACTTTGAGGCGCAACTTGAGAGCGCCCCGGAAAATTTCATTTTCACGAGCGTCTTTTTCATCTCCAACGATCTCTTTGATCGCACGTTAATCACAAGGCGCCAAAGATGATTGAATCCCTAGTGGAGAGACTTTGAACTTTGTCCAGTGTGGTGAAAATATCAATCATTATACTTACTTTCAATTCATATCATTTGATCCGTCTTGCAAAGAAAATATGGCGAGATCGATGTTCTCGCATACATTTTTCTCATTAATACAACTAGTATGGAAAAATATCCATTTTGTTATTACGGGATGTAACACTTTCACAGTAGTCTGTAAACATTTTTTCCATGCGATGAAAAGCACAGAAAATGAAGAGCCTGATACGAAGATAAGAGACATAGTCGAGAGTACACATATGTCCGCGAAGAGATTTACTACGTCTACTCTCGAGGAAAACTATTCGGATATCTGATTGTCACATATTCAAAAAGATTTTTCACAGGAACATTCAAAAAGCATACTAGTACATACGATACAACTTTCGTTTGTTCGCTCTCTCTCTCTCTCTCTCTCTCTCTCTCTCTCTCTCTCACGCGCGCGCGTGTGGTGTGTGTGTAAAATTTCTTTATGTATAAAATAAATAACAATAAATAAAGGGCGAAGTAAGAGTCAACACATTTCTTTAAAAAAAGTCATACAATCAAAAGAATAAATTACAAATAAAGAAAAGTAAAATTAAAGAAAATATATAATAAAAAATAAAAAATAAATAAAAACTCAGTTTAAATACAAATAAATTACAAATTTCGGCTACCAGCCGAATTGAGCCCTCTTCAGACATTAACATATCGAAAAAATCGTAATACAAAATCAATTGTCGTAAATTCTTTATGTACACTAATAGCGAGATAGAGTGACACTCTCTATATTTTATATATGTATATAGGGTGTCACATACACACACGCACACACACGCGCACAGACACACACATACATACACACATATATATGTATATATCGCTTATTCTTTGCACAATATCACTATGTAAATATTCGTCGTAACAGACATGCACGTGAGAAGGAATGTGCATGGGGACGTATACAATCGAAAACGATCGCATCTATCTTACTTGAAGACATCGACGGAAACGGAAGGTTTCCGATCCGTGCCAACTGTCGCGTAAAATCCCCGGAGACGTTAAAATGCACCATGAGTTGATTTCCTTTTACGACGAGATGAAGCAAAATTCTGAGTTCGATGATAGCAAACAAAAAAAGTATGAATAAACCGGCGCAGTCGTGCAAAAGAAAGTGCAATTTTATTTATATATTTTTATGTTGTTTAATTTCGGTGAGTGAAGCACGAATCGCAAAGAAGAGAGGTTGTGTAATATTATAAAATTTGTTAAATTCGATCAGATATGCGATAAATTAGAATCAATCAAATAAATTATATAATCATTTTGAGTAAAAAAATATGTGTTATATAAAAAATATAATTTCTTCCCTTTAAAATCGAATAAGATGAAAAAATTAAACAAATTCTATTGTTCGAATATCGTTATTTTATTGTAAAACGTCACAAATCGAAAACAGCGATTAGAAAAATATCATCAAAATTGTCACAACTAAAACAGGATGATTTTTTAAAGGATTGTGAAATGAAAAGTGACAAAATGAATTCTTAGTACACACAATTAGATTATTCGTATCCTGCACATTTCTTTTCTTTGAAAAACTAGGATCAAATAATTAATTATAACATTTATATACAATTTGTTTAAATACACAATCTTAGAAATATTTTTTAAGATATTAAAGTAGATGTAAGAATTACTTAATAATTTTTCTAGTAAATTTGTTGAAATGATAAAAAAATTAACTCAAGACACGAACGATGTGTGTAATAAAAGAAAAATCATCGATGTGTGTACTAAGAGTTAAGAATTTTTGCTGATATATTTGATTAGTCAATAATTTTCTATCGAATTGAAAAATAGTTTTTATCTTTTCTGTAAAACTTGAATATATAAATTGTGTCATTTTTTAAATAAGGGAGCGATGTATATGTAAATGAACTTTTTATTCTTTTTTGCCAAATCTGAGAAGTGTAAAATTCCCATTTTATATTCGACAAACACGAGTCTATTGCTAATCGACATTAATATAAACATCAAATAAACTTTTGTAGAATAAACATTTAAATGATATAGTTAAGAATAGTTATTCTTGGTACCTCAGGCCGATGTCGAAAGGAGAATTTTCGGTTGCAGGGGCCCTAATGTATCGATCCTCCATCTCCGTAACGCATCAGCGGACCCTTGGGAGGTTGGCTCTCAAGGCTCCTCGTACAGCGTCAGCAGCAACAAGAGTCAGACAGCGAGCGGTAGAGGGAAATCCAGCGGGAACGCGCGTGGCTCTTACAATCGCGGTAGTTCGATACCATCCCTGAAACGTCACGATACATCCACGTCAACCACATCGACGACGAGCCATAAGCATCGCCAAGACAGCCACGGCCAGGTAAGTGGGAATCGCAAAAACGTCAGAAACTGCTAATCTCCGCTACTTCATCCGCGAGATGAATAGTGTGTTCCGTTTTGCGCTTACAGCGTAAAGCTTGCAAGCATCATTTGTCCTTGTTAAATATTTGATAAACAACAAGGCTTGCAGTGTGTAAGCATGAAAACGGAACATACCCCGGAAGTAAGAATCGAATTCATGCGGAAGCTTGAGAAAACAATCCCATGGATTGCCGTAGTAGATGTTAATTTAAGTTAAATGAGTTCCTTTCCTGACTGTTGCTTTAATAAGTGATCATTTAAAGTAACGTTTTAGCGTTGATTAATATTTACGAACGTGGCTTTATATGATTTATTCTAATTTATTTAATCTATTCTTAATCAACTTTGCTCCATTATATATATATGGAGAAAAACTAATGAACCATAATGTGTATTTAATGGGCTGTACATTCCAATCTCTTAGCTTAACCAAAGTCACTCTTTTTTATTTGGAATTAAATTTGTCCTGCCATAATTGTCGCATTGTCTAGCATCGTCATTAGTAGTAGCGTTATTCAAATACAAATTAATATAATGAAATGACGCTAGGAGATTGGGATGACACTTAGGGTGTCAATTAGTGAGAATACTCCCCTGTGCAGATCTCCGGCAGTTCCCGTCGACGCGATGCCGTAAACTCCTTCTTGTCGGGCAACAGCGGCACTTCCGGCGAGCTGTTTATCAGCGGCAATTGCAGTCGCGAGCTCTCGCCTGTGCGATGGTGCGATCGCGAGGTTGATGGCGTTTACTTGGGCCGTTCCGGCTGGGTGCAGGTACAGCAGCGGTCCCTCGACGAAAATCGTCGTGCAAACTATGAGAGCAACTTGGTAACCGCGGCCACTGGTACTTTACCATTGTCGCGACGGGCGGCGGTCAAATTAGCGGACTATCATTGCAACAGCGAGCCGGGCAAATGTCCGCAGGACTTTACCAGAGGATTAGACTCACAACGACCTGATTTTCTCGCGCTGCACAGCCAGGATTTCGACTCTATCACTACCAGTGCCTGCACGTCGCCGCACAGCATCCCGGAATCCTTCTCTCCACCATCGATTACGCCGATTATATCACCGCCACCGGCGTTCCAAGACGCCGTTGCCGGCAGAAAATCCTCCTCCAGACATTCGTCTTCCTCCGCCGTGCGCAGCAACTATGGCAGCAAGGCCCCTTTTCTACCGCGATCGAATGCCATCGTCGATAGCGACATTATCAGTCCGCCACCATCGCCGCCACCTCACCAGGTCAACTGGAGCTCCCTTCCGTCCAGGAAGAATTCCAGTTTAGCGTCCTCCAGGTCGAAGAGACAAAATGCCAATCAGCAGCAGCAACAACAACAACAGCAACAGTATCGTATGGCGCAAGCTAAGTCCCTGGAGGATCAATCATCCTCCAGAAGATCGCAATTCGCGCAGAGATATCTCGAATCGTCCAGCTCGTCATCATCGTCGATGGGATTCCGAAGCCTTGACAGTTGTGTCACAAAACCTATTATGCCTAGTTTGGCAGAGAATACAGATTCTTCAGTGGAAGGGTATGTAAAAAAGAACTTTTTTATTGCAATGAACGACTCTATCGGCAAACTTGATTTTTTTTTTACGTATTAATTCAGTCTCGATTACAAATTCTTGAAAAAGTAAAATTGATTACGGCAGAATTAAATAAATTTAAACATTGGTATTCTTCATTAATCGGCATAATCTATAATTTATATTTCATATAATTTATAGATATATCATAATAATCACTGTACCATGAAATGTTAACGTTAATAGTATTAACGGAAACTTAGAAATATATTGAAAATATTGATCTTTCGATACTAGATATGAAGATGGCGACGAAGACGATAATCCTAGTTCATCCTTAAATCTCAGTTTGGTGTCGTCGTCAGCTCTTGCCTTGAATTCGTCCACAGAATCGATTCGCGCCAATGGCGAACGAATATCGCCCAACAGGCAAGTATGCATATGAAAACTTATGAAATTCTCATATAAGAAATAGAAGTTCAACAGAAAAAAAATTGTTAAGTATTTTATTTATATCCATTTCTACTAACTAGATTTTCCATTTCTACTACTAAATAGATTAATTTTAATCTCGGTTTAACTTATTTCTAATTTTTTTCCTCTTCTAAAAATTAGATTAAGGTAAAGAATGAATTAAACAGAGATTAAAGTTAATCTACATTGGTAAATGGACATTAAATAGTTTTTAATTTGCATAATGTACAAACATTTTGAACATTTATTTTTGTATCTTTCAATCTTTTTAAATTAACATTCCATATATGTATGTATTAACTCGGGAATAGTCACTCGGGGCATTTTTATATCCCAGTTGCGAAAAGAAATATGAATGAGTGTAAAATTGCTTTATCAGGGTATATAACTTTTATTTATTTATATTTATTTATTTATTTTTTTTAATAATTATTCTCTCTCTACAAAGCTTTAAACATGTGAGTTTCATTGAGAGAGAGAGAGAGAGAAATAAAAAAACGTTATGTTAATTAAAATTTTCATTTTTAGAAATATTATTGTGTTTAATATTTGTTTGCTTTCTTATTATTTACGTTTTTTTTTAGAAAATTGTTTATGAATTAAATTCATATCCATTATGTTTATTGATAAGAATCATATCAATAAACATTATAGATATGAATTTAATCCACAAATACTACAATAAATTGAAAAATAATAATACATAATATGGTGTTACTAATATTGATTTAATTAGTAGAAAAATATCCCAGGTGATGATTAAAAAAATTAGGTAACTAGAATTACTCCTGAAAATTAAAAAAATTAATTAATTTACAATAGTATCGCATCGCAAATCGTTTGTTATGCAAAAATGAAACGCCTAAGTATTACATTTAGAAGAATCCATAGAAGCCAACAGGGGCTTAGAAGATCACCCGGATCCTCCGAGTCAGGAAAACAGATGTTTAATTCACCTTCTTCATCGTCTTCCTCGTCCAGCAGCGAGGGACGACAAGGGCGGTCACCTACGCCTAATCCATTCAGACGCGGCAATCCCTCGCGACAGCACCAGAGCGCTAGGACCAATCAGGTATCGCCCGATTCTCATCAATCCCGAGTTAGAAGATCCAGGAGTCTCCAATTACCGGAGAAAAGGTCGCCGGGAACGACAGGCCCGCAGAGAGAACACTCCCGAGAGTCAAACGAGGCACACAGAGTTGTTGTGAAAATTGTGAATGATCGAGGAAGTGATAGGTCCAAGCGCCATGTTCTTCAGAACAGTGAGTACTCTTCCTTGGATGTTTTACGTCTAAGATAATTTAATTCTAATTACAAGCGTATATCGAATATTTTATGATGCGAAGAATAAATGTTTCTCAAACGTATCTTTTATAAATCTCATATTCTCGTGAAAGGAAGATAATGATTATATGTAGAAAATTCTTATATCCTTATAATAAATTATTCTTACTACTACAAAATTTATTTTAAATATTTACATTAAAAAATATTTGCATAAAATTTCGAGCTATTCAATTTTTCATACGTTTTATAGAAAAATCAATGTGCAATGGAAAGTTTTGTAAAACACGAAGAATGTAGAGAAAATAGAAAATTTTATGAAATATATAGAAAATTACATAATAGATTGATTGTTCGAAATCGAATATTTCTGATATTAAATTTAGCGGACAAAAAACTGAAAAAAGAATTGTTTTAAAAGAAAATATACGATTGTTATCTGAACGATCAAAATTGATGAAAACCGAACTCATTCTCTTATCTGATTTTTCCCAAATTCTTTAGGAAAAGCTCAATCCACTGACGATACCATAAATGAGAATCTTTTCCGCGAAACGGAGATGGTGACTGAATATCTGTATGGCACGCGTAGCCGCGTCGTGCCTAGAAATATGATGTCAAGCCGCTATGAACGTCGCGACGAGAGCCAAGAGCAGAGACGAGGCAACAACACGTACGACGTTTACATCATATCCTCCAAGCAGCAACAGCAGCAATCTTCGAAAGCATCGAATTCTTCACAATCTCAACAACAACAACAACCACAGCAGTCGCAATCGCAGCAGCAGCAGCAGCAGCAGCAACAGCAGCAGCAACAACAGCAACAATCAAGGCGACCACGGACGCTGCAGAGAGGTGCTACTACACCAAATGCGAACGCGCCATCCACCAATCAAGACTTCTGTATCAGCCCAGATACAAAACTGCGTTGTAACAGCAGCACGTGCGACTTTTGGCCTCATTGCTCACAAAGAGAAACATTGTATTCGCCAAATCAAGCGCCACCACCAGTTTTCATGAAGCTGTCGCAGAGTTATCCAGCACATCAGAGACTCTCCACCGATGCTGGTAGTCATCGCGGAAGTGCGAGCTCTTCACCGGCCTCTCTCGAGCGAATGGACGATCGGGAGCTTCGCGAAAGAGATAACTTAAGGAAGAGCAGAAACAGCCAGCAGAGCAAGTATCAGGAAAGACCCAAAGCCATGTTTAAGCAGGCCAATAGATGGTCGCCGTTGGAGGGATCTAACGGAAATGGTCCGTAGAAACAAATATTTATTTTAAATTGTGTTTTTTTTTTTAGAAAAATTAGTTTTATTTTAATCTTTAATATCCATACAGCACAGAAGCTTACAGCAAACATTGTTGTAACGTTGTAATATTGCTGAAATATCGTAACGTTATTGGAACGATCTGTGCTATATGGGATAAATGGAATAATTTAGATTCCATTTATATTAGAGTTTTCTGTAAATAAAGTAGGCTCTGGAACGGAGAAGAGGGATCAGATGCATCATCGAGTATACCGGAAGCCCGATTTTCCGGGATCCTTCGAGAGCGCCGACAGTAAGGATAGGAGAGTGTCGCCTGTTCAAGGAATGAACGTCGTCAATAAATCGCCAAGCGGCGGCCCGATTATCTCCTCGTCGACAACCACCTCGTCGTCTTCGAGCAGTGATATTTGGATTACCACATCGGATCGCACGGTGACGAAGAGTCCGCGGAATGCAAAGAGCTCCGGTGGGTCCACGCCAATAGAGGACGCTGTGATCGGTTCGCTTAAGACGTTGATAGAATCACCGAAGGACGGTACACTATCCAGGCCTGGTAGCGCGCCAACTCGGGGTGAAGATTCGCTCACGGGCGACATCGTCCTGGACCCTCATCAGCGATCCTTGTCGCTACCCAAATCCTTTCTGGCGCACAACACGGCGGAGGGGTAAGTACCAGTAGTAGGATTTTTTTCCCCCACGTTATTTCTGCAAGTACGCGACTCGTCCGCGCAGATATAAATCTCGTAAAGCGAGATCTCGATGGAGAGTCCCCCGTGATGGCCCATACCTCCTGGTTCCCATTCGAATGAAACGACGGATGCAATTTCGAGGTGGACGGCTTCGTAGATTCACGAATGGATTCACCTTAAACGCAGTACGCGCCCGCGGCCGCAGTCGTTTAAATTCTGCGGTTAAGTTTACTGGGTTGCCGGGCCACCGTGCCGCGCCCGTTCGATTGCGCTGGTAATTGGCTCCCGATCGAAACCCCGTCGGGTATTCCATTATACGTGCTCTGCATACGCGAGCCGCGTCGGGACAGCCTATCGGACTCGCCGCATCCTTGGGATTAGAATTAAGCCTCCAATACGAATATTACAGCCAGCCCCTGTGCGCTTTAATTAGCGAATTTCTCCTGTAATCGATATTAAACTTTGCATTTTACGTTACGACGTATAATTAGACTTAAAAATGCTATTTCAAATTCGTTTATTAACGAAGCGCGCACTCTTAACATATCGATTTTTTTTTTTAGAAGCCCTATAAAAATTTTCTCATAATTATTATTTCCACAATAATCCGATAAAATACAGGAATATGATCGATATAGACATCTATCGGATTTTATGTAGGTATGTTCATCTCTAATACGATTTTTCTAAAATCGGGTTTTGAAATGGAAACAGAAATGGATACAGTTAAACGCGTATATGTATTCGTAGACTAATATTTTTACAGCACTGAAATTCGATTGGCAAATATTTGCGTACAACACGAAGACATATTCGAAATTTTCCTCTGTTCATTTCAGTTTATGTACAAGCTCTCGACATGAAGTTCAAAGATACAAATAAAAATGCAAATAAAATAAAATTAAACCTATTGAAATTAAAATAAAATGAATGTATTGGAAGACAGATTATTCAGAGAGAAATCTGCAGAACTCGTGTCACAAAGCGTTACAACTGACGCAATATTATAATGTACCTGACGTCAGGGAACGTATCATACGCTTTGTATCATTCATAGGTATTCTACGTATGATACTTGAAGTATGATATCTCTTTACTTTCAGACGTTTACGTATTATATGTCACACAACTTTATTTTTTAATCCGATGATCTTATTTAGATGTTTTGGACTGGCAAAACAAATTTACATTTTACTGCGATATCACCAGTTTGAAATGCGACAATACATAATTATATTGAAAATGAATTAGAAAAGTTATGGCATAATCAGATTATATGGACTTTCAAATTAAATCCACGCGATAAGAGCAAAAATTACAACGAATTACTAATATTACTGTATACCAAATTCATGTATATAACTGCACTTACATTTTCGATATTATTTCCTTTCCGTTTTTTATTTGCAAACTAAATTTTTCATAAAACTAGAAAACTTTTGGAGCAAACGTTAATCAGCAATATATAATACTTCAAAAACTTCGAAAATCTAAAAATATTGCTTTTTAGTCAATAAGATTAATAAATTAGAAGTTACAGTTATGTTAAAGTATAATATAACGTATCATACAAGTTTGATACGTATTCTACCTACGATACGCATTTATACGTATCAAACTTCCAGAATGTGTATCATAGAATGTAAATCAATCCTGCCTGACGTTATATTTATTAAATGTTAAAAGACACTCTCGTTTCTGTCGAGAGACGAGACCGCGAGGTTGCTGTGTATAAAAACACGCGCGCTTTGCACGCAAAACGGCACGTGTGAAGCTTTCAATTAAACTGTCGCAGGGAAGAGGCGTCACGACAGTCGTTGGCGCGTCCTTTGTCCGGCGGGTAAATGTAATTTTAGCGACGCAACCTCGCGAGCATTTTCTTTCTCGATGCGAACTGTCCTTCGTTTGCTCCATCGCGAAATGACGAATGACGTGGAATTTGCGATGACACGTTACTAACAGTGTAATCACGTGCAACAGACACATCGATATATCCCCGCGAGGAAAATGTACGCGTTAATTTCTCGTTAATTCTCGCGTTTCTGCTTCTCGCGTCATCCTGTCAGATTAACAATAAACTTGCTTACTCGCGCGAGAATACGGTAGATCCCGATGCAGACTTGAAATTCGACTGCTATCGCCTGCCAATTTGCAGTTTTACGCAAGAATGCAAATGCATACGGATCGGCGTGACCTAATTCTTGATTTAATTCCTCGGCCATCGCACGGTAATGAACGTCACATAATCAATTTTGTTGTCATGAGAATTTTTCTTTCTTTGGAAGCACGCGTGCAAAGCGTGACACGATGTAATCGCGCATTTATCGAGACAATTGGGCGCAAGTGTAAACTCGCCCACGCGCGGCCCACATACGATTTGTGCCTTCGTGTTGATCCAGAATAATGGAGTAGCCTCGGCGAAATGGCAAAAATGATATCCGATTGACTGCCGTTATTTTTAATGCAAAATGCGAAAAGCGTTCTTCATTGGATCACACGCTACAGAGCTCTGTTTTCTGTGGCTGAACTAGTAGACACTTTTGGAACTTAAAGTGAGATAGATATGTTCGATATTTATTTAAAGCGGGAAAGAGAGTTGTGAAACAGTTTAGTGCAGGAACAGAAAACAGATCAAAGAATAAGGTATCTAAGCCGAATAAAACCTAGCATTAAATATATGACACTTTTAAATTGCTTAAAAACACTTTACGCCTAGAATATATATTTAAAAGATGCCATAGGAAGTATTTAGATAAAAAAGTAGCTAGAAAAATTAAAATCGACAGCAACATATTTGTTTAATGCAACAAAAACTTATGACGAAGTGCGTGTACGAACTATTTTTATAACAGTTTACTGCAAAGTTTATCAAGTACACATTATTTTATTATAACATATTCATATATAAATTCAATATATTTTATGTTATTCAATTTCCTAGCTGTCGAAAAATAACAAATAAATTTAATTTTGAGATAATATTTTTTTTTAAATAATGTACTCTTATTGAATAAGGTCCATTTAAGTGATTATTATTATGGTAATTGTTATTTATTTGTTATTTGTTTATATGAGACTTCCGCAATTTAAGAAGATAAAATTGTATCCAATTGCTAGAAATTTTCAAAGATTAAAAAATTAATTACAGATCAAATCATAGATAATTGTGACGTTTAAGAGTAGAGTAAGTTCTAAGGTGCATTTTTTTATGATTTATAATAATTTTAAAACTAATTTAGAAAGATAATGTTTAATTTCTTTGTTATTTTTAATTTATCTTTTACTTAAGACTTATTATATTCATATACATATAACATGGCCTAATAGCAGAGTTAAAAAAATTTTTTTGTTTATCTACAAATATTCTATATAGAAGATACATTTTATTTTTGTGAATGAGAAAAATAAAGATTTTATTTTTACTTAGCTTATTGTAGTATACCTCTATAAATAGAATTAAAAGAAAAGAAAATTAATTAGGTGGATCTTCTTTAACTCATTGTCAGGTATTTTATACAAATTCAACACACCGCGATTCTATCTCTTCTTTTCCAAAAAATTTACGATGTTGAAGTTGATTACGAACTTGAAATTCTCGGATATATAATTCCGATATGAGACAAAGCGCTACGTCGATCGTCTCGTTGCTAATTGATCTCTCGCTGAACCTTGTCCAGTTGGTCGTTTCGTGCGCGCTGTCAGACTTCCAAGCTTGACGTTATGTGCACTGAGTTTCCAACGTTTCTGAACTCGACATTTAATCCGGTAAACGCGAAGTTCCATGAACTCTCTTCCTTCTTTCTAACATTCGTGAAACGCAAAACTTTTGATCCGCCGACCTCTTTGCGTGAGTTTCCACTGTATGAAATATTATAACGCCAGGAACTGCGCGTTCCCGAGTTTATCGGAACGGAAGTCACGTTGGAAGACATTAGGTATCCGTAAGAAATCGCAAGATAAGAGACAGGGATTGCAGATTTTTCAAGATCATTATAAAATGATTGATGATCAATTCGGCCATTCTAAAAAAGATGAGAAATTTTTTTTTATTATAAGCCATTTTTTACAAATATTTTATATTTTTACTTTATTTACACGTATATTTAATATTATTTATAAATACACATATACATATACATATATTTAAAATTATTTACAAACAATATTAAATTAACTGACATTTAAATTAATAATAAAAGAAAAGATGGTATATAATTACATGGCTCTTGTAAGTCAAATATAATGAGCTCTCTTAATATCTCCGTTATTAGGTAATGAATTATATTGATTATTTATAGAATCATTTATTTAGTAAACCGTCGTTATATAATATCACGATTCTATTCACAATAGCCAACATTTATTATGATGTATTTTTATTTATCAAGTTCCGGAACATATTCAAAGTACATTTTAGTATTTAATTATATATTTCCTCATTGTTTATAAACTTGAACGTATTATCACGTGAATATATATATGCTTGAGTTTGCTGTCTGTTATTTAATATTTAATTTGGCTGTATATTCCGAGTTATATAAAGTTAATTTTTAAAGGGCAAAAGAGAGGATTTCAAAGGCCCAGAAAGCATCATTTGTGCGACTTTGTTTTGATTTTCTTTTCAAAGGTTTTGTGACACAAACATCCATTTCCATGCATAAGTTTTACTATCGTTTTTTAATATTGCATTTTATTTCAAAATTTCTCTATAATAATAGGGACCTTTGAGGCCTAAACTTCTGTTAGCTAATACTTTTGCTCGATTGAGGATTAAGGGGCTTATTCTGTAACTGTCATAGTGAAATGACTGTCATAGTAGTATTACAGTGTTATTTTTTATTATGTATAAAACCTGCGCAATCGTAATACTACAGTCGTTAAAAGTGACAGAATAGGTCTCTAAACAATAGCACAACATTTTATTAATGTAGTCCCCTAAGAGTGCTTAGACAACCTCTATTTTTCGAAGTTTTTAAATAATTATTTAATAAGTTAAAGTTAATTATAACTCTATCGCTAATTTATAGTTCATATGCACTATAGATTTTTAGTATTGAATAGCCTATATATAGGAAAGAAATTAAGTGTACATGTATATATATTCTGAAATATTTTATTTTTTTATAATTCTGCATCTTTTAAGCAAAACCAATTTTTTAAATCCATTTTTGTGGGAGGTCACATCACCATCCTTATTCCTTTTTGAAGTTTCTCTTTGAAGCCTATTATGCTTTGTCGCCATATTTTTATAAATAATATTCTAAATAATAAATACATATTTTATAACTTTGAATTCATAAAATTGATTGAGGAATATACTTCGACAAATATAATATAATCGCAATCTAAGTTTTCAATTTATATATTAATTATTAATTATTAACAAAATTAGTAAAATATAAACGGGAGATTATAATATCATCTTTTCCTCTATTAAATTAATTTAATATTATTTACTGATAATATCAATATATAAATGAATATTTAGATTTACATATAAATATATAAATTTATATACAGATGTTGTATTTATTATATTCTCTTAATATTACTAACACGTTATAAAAATATGTCGAGAAGTATTATTAATTTGATGTCGCAACCATTCGCATGAGATCGTTCATTTTGATGACATATCTAGATCACTACTCATCTCTCTCTATCAATCCTCTAATTCTAATAACTATAGTGCATATATATTGTAGATCTCAACGCTCGCCATAAACATTTCTTCAATAAAAGTGGCAGCCAGTAAATAAAATAAACAGTATCGTCGGCAAATGAAAATATCGATCTTTATCTAGGCCATCAAATCTCACTTTACGTACGCGCGATGACTGACGTTTATTTAATATTTATGGAATGTTATCTATCACGAGAAACCACATTCTTCGGCTCACGACGCCATAAGTGTCACCGATCGATGTATCATACTACCTTTCTTTTTATGATGCCTCGGAAATATTCTTTAATTATTTTTATTTTTCTTTTTGCCTTATTTCATCAGAAAAATTCCTTGACGAAAATACAAATATCGAATATGATAGATTTTAAGTGATAGAAAATAACAAACTTTATAAAAGATAATTAAAAATTATTAACAGCCTTGCCTTTTATAATTTATAAGATATATTTATAAAAAGAATATCGAAGAGAAATTAATATGTAATATTAATAATATATTAATATATAATATTTATATACATACATACGTCTTTTACAACTGTACAAGAATGATAGAGATATATTTCTCCTTCACACTATAAAATGAAGGTACACTAAGAGAAGAGAGAGAGTTACAATAATAATTTATTGCACATATCTATAGTAATATTTATTATATAATAACACAGTAGGCAATAATAATAATATGGACAACTTTTATGCTCAAAATACACATTGTTTAATGTTGCTATAAAAGATGATAACTAGAGTGATGTCAGAAAAATATATTAGTATGATTAGAATGAATAAAAATCATAAATAAGATTTTAACAATATATATATAAAACAGCCATAATAATATTTTGACGTTTTATTTAATTTTAATATAAATTAATATAAATCAGGTTAGTTAAGATCGTATTTTATAAATGTTTATCTTATAATATATCTCCACTAAATTATTTTATAGAAATATTTTAACGAATAACTCTAAAATTATAAAATTAATGTATTTTCTACTCTCTATTTTATCTAAAAGAAATATTTTAAATAATTTTTAAATTTTTTTTTAACTTTTGAATTGCTTAATTTGCTCATAAATATACTGTCGATGAATTTCTTTTGATTAAATAATAAAAAGAATTTCAAAGAATTTTTTACGTCTCTTTTCTACTTGAATTTTTTACGTTTCTCTCTACTATTGGATCCGCTATTGGATACAGTACAATAACAGCAGTGTTATGGTCAAGTAAATTCTCGTTTACTTTTCAACGACGCCTACGTATATCGAGAATTCTATATGTGGGCGTGGAAACTAAGACAACTTCTCAGGTCGCAAAGCTCGATTCTGTGCTATATATCGACATCGACTACGCTTGGAGTATTAATCTTCCAAGGATCGTAATTTGTGCGACAGGTGGTCGGCCAAATATCGAGGAATCGACCGCTGATACTGATTAGAGACGAGAGTGATCTAATTGTTCAATGAATTGATCGGAAATTAACATCTCGTATAATCCTAATGCTCGTACACTTCACAAATTACTCCGTCTTTTCCACAAAACTTGTTAATGTATCGCTTTATCGAGATTGATCGAAATGCACCTTCCGTTTCAAAGCCATCGAATCTACCAAATGTTTATTTCATACGAGATTAGATTCAAGTCAGATTACTCTTGGAAACGTGAATGCATGGAAAATCGATCAATAAAGGAAATAATTATCCCTGAAATAACTAAAAAATTAAATCTATTTTGATTAATTCTTTTCTTAAATATTTAAACTGTACGGTTATAAACTTTATTTTTTCGAATATGCGATATTCAATCGAAATGTTACATCGAGCTGTCGAATTAAAAGCCCTCGAAATGATGGAGATTGCACGCTCGCGCCCCTCAATCAAAATATATTGCTATTTACGTTATATTTGGAACTTCATCGCTCGCATCGATGCATCGTGTTGCCGCTTATTTTCTTTGGTCCATTTCGCTGATCCTCATATAGATGGACGAGTATTATTGATTTCGCGACCACACGTATTCATTTACACTCATAATTGGGACAGCACTGTATACACTTGATACACTTGAAAGCGCAAATCGCGTGCGTTTCGCGTCAAAGTCAAGCGGAAATTATGATTTCTACTCGTCAGTTTGATAGCGCAACCGGGTGCCTTGATTAATCAACGAATTGCGATTCGATGCATTTAGCGATGCGCTTCAGCAATAACTGCCATTAATCACTGCCCGAATGATGCACTGCGAATATCATGCTACTAAATTATTGACTATACTGACATTTTCTAATATTTTATTAACATCTATCAAAACATTAATCACTAAAATTAATTTGGGGGTTCTTTTCCCCCGCATATAATAATTACAGATGTCTTACCTTCTAAGCAAAAAAAATAGAACTGAAAATATAATTGAACAAACGAAATGTTGTTTTTCTTTTTGTCATCAGAAATGTTGCAAATATTGGAAAAAGAAAGTGATCATAATGCTTTTTAAAATACACTTCGCACAATTATATCATTTTGAAACCTAGAAATTTTGCCGATTTTTAAGAGGCTATATCTCAGCTTTCAGGGATTACAAGACAATTTTTTTGATTGCGTTATAAAGAATATCGATTTTGAAACAGTTTTAAAATAACTTTTCTGCTCCATCGAATCTTTTACTCGAAAACTATAAACAGGTCGTATTGAAATTCTGAAAATTTTGCGATGTTTTAGTTTTTTATAAACAAAATAAAGATAGAAAAATGTCACTATAAACATTAGCAATAGGTTTTGAAGTCAAAAACTTTTCTTTTAACATAACACCACATTGCTCTAGCATGTCTAAAAGTTGAGTTATCAAATTCTAAAGTGAACGGTACATTTTGCAAAATTTTAGATAATTATCACAATCGCGTCACAATGTGCATTAAGGAAGGTTACTCGGTTAGAGTTTATACATCATTTGTGTAAAGAGAGAGAGAGAGAGAGAGAGAGAGAGAGAGAGAGTGCGCGCGCGCACTGTGTGTGCCTGTGTGTGTTTGTGTGCACGCGCAAACAAGGTGCCCCGTGAAAATCGGAACAGCGCTTAAGAAGAGGTTTTCCAAATTATTTTAAAACGAAGATTCTTATACCAAAATATCGAACGAATAGGGTATTGCAACAATGAAATACAGAATTTGTAACAATAAAATAGTAACAAGTATATTCTATCGAGCATCTACAATTTCTTATACGCTGGATAATTAATCTTTGAAGGACCGAAGGCCCCTTTAGGGACCTACTCGACAGTGGCGCCACCTTTTTCGTCATTCAACCCTATGACATTGACAAAAAAGTTCTAGCCCTTTAAAAAAAAGTCGATCAAAAACATGCCGGTTTTCAGAAGGTTAATCAACGGTGATGCTCGAGGAAGAAACGTTTACAGAACTTTATTACCTCTCCGACTACGTTTTCGCGACAACGCGATATTAACTAAAAACTTCTTTCGACGGTACGAGCTCACGCAAGATAGATCATAATTCGTAAACAATCTGCGCAATCGTTAAAGATTAGTTGAATTAATATAAATATAATAATGATATATATAATCATGTTAATATGAGCCAGCGCAAGGTATTAGTGTGTGATATAATCTTTATCAAAACTTTATTAAGGAATTACGATATATATTACAACCCTCGTTTTAGGTCCTCTTTAGTACATAAATTAATGGCGCAAAAACAATTAGTTATTAGTAAGATCGCATTATGATGACTGTGTTTAATTTTAACAGAAAGTTGTACATTAAATTGACAGGTTTGATGTAACGTTGAATCGGAAAAACGTAGGATTACCACCTACTCTGTTATTGAATTAAAATTTTAATAGCGAGTATGAAAACGTTGTTAACAGTTCAAACGCTCGACGGATAAATGATAATCATTATCAAGCATTCGAACTGTTAACATCGTTTTCATACTCGCTATTAAAATTTTAATTCAATTACGCAGTAGGTGGTAATCCCACGATTTTTCCGATTCAACGTTACATCAAACCTATCAATTTGATGTACAAATTTCCGTTAAGATTGGACACAGTCGTCATAATGCAATCTTACTAATAACTAATTGTTTTTGCGCCATTAATTATGTACTGAAGAGGACCCGAAACGAGGGTCGTATACCGCAATTGCTTAATAAAATTTTAATTATATCACATATTAATACCTTGTATTGGTTCATATTGGCATTATACATATCATTAGATTTAACCTTTTCAGCCTATTATTACTTTTGGATAAACATATTAATACTTGATAATACTTGAATGTTACATTACAATTCTCCCTTCCCTTGGAGAGAGATCGAGAAGGTCTTAACTATAACGAACGTCGTAGCCATCAATTTTCAACCGATAGTTACCTGGCGGTATGTCACGAGCGAGTTGTGGATATATGGATAATCTTTTAATATCTACAGTACGAATAGCGATGCCCCATGGATCCATAATTCCCATGCGGAGGATAACTGGATGCTCCTCAGCTCTTTTGGCCTGACGCTCCTCTCGCTACTTTTCAGGGTGGATTCCACGGCGACGACAGGATCCGTCTGGACGGCTACTTCCCTGCCAATCGGGGAGGTTTGCGTGGTAACAGTTTGATAGGAGCCGTATATACCCCGACCCATGGCCACCGCTCTTCCCGGGGCGTCGATTTCGAGGCCTGTATTTCCGCATCTCGCATCGCGGGCCACTCCCGCACCTGGACACTCCGGGTGGAGTAATGGCTGTCGTGAAAACGGGTTACAGTGAAAACTGCGTACAAGAGTTCCTCCCAGAATCTAGGAATTTTGCCTTCCAGCCGTTTCAGAGTCGGGCGATATCGCCACCAAAAGTCCTCCCAGGTTTCCTTTATCCTCCTTCGGAAACGATGGTAGCTTCTCAAACGATTTCGGTAGCTACGGGCATTAATTTAGGATTAGACAAGGTCACGGGATGTGATATGGTTTAAGGTCTTTAATGTGCACCTTCCCAGCAGTGGTATTTTTAAGCGAAATTTACAAGCTCACATACACTACGAGAGAAAGAATTCTACTAACTTTGACGAGACCCTGGAATTTCGATGATAGTTTGGCGGCGACATTATGAGCCATGGGCGATAAGGCGCTCCTCCCACTTCACAGCGTTTCGCAGTTTCACTTCTCGGTCTCCCTGACACCGTGTGTACTGGCAACGAGTGTACTGGCTCTAACTCGTGACCTAAATTCGAAAAACCAGGTGAGATGCAGACCGACGAATAATGTGCGGTATTATACGCGAAATGGAAATTCTTCAGATGAACATCCCATTCGCAGTGGTTGCGATCTAGGAGGGCTATGAAAATTATTTTGAGTACCCGATTTATCCTCCGACCGGGTTGGCTTGCGGATGATACGGCGGAACGGTTATATGACTAATATCATGTTCTACGGCGAAAATGCTCGTAACGTTTTATTAACGAATTCCGTATCATTATTCATCAGCAAAAATCTCGGCGTATCCCAGCGCGAAATGACAAGATCTTCCAGAGTTTCGCATATGATTTTGCCGTCCTCAGTACGGGACATTCAACCCACTTTGTAAATAAGTTTTATATCAGAAGAATATATGCGAAACCTGACTTATTATGCAACAATGGATTCATTATATCGGCGATTAATTACAATGACTCTCTGCAATCTTCCGATCTATGAGTCCTGCCGGACTAGCCTGCTCTACTTTTGTACGCATACATATATCACACGCGCGGACTTTGCTACATCACGGAACATATTCGGCCAATAATAGGAAAGATCTAAGCGTTGGTAGGTTTCATCAATATCGAGATGTGGCTCATCGTGAAATTTGCTTAGAGTCTTTATTCTCATTTCAAACGGCAACACGAGTTTTCAGCGGTCTCGAGATTCTCTACCGTCGAAGTCATAGTCGGTTTTAAGTAATACGTGTAATTATCCATCTATTATTTTCCAATTTAAGAGCAATTTAGTCTTCTCCGAAACCTCGCGAAAAAGTTTACGATATCAAAGGTCAGCCGTTATCAAAAATTTCTGCGTTTGCAATAGCTATTAAAGAAAGAGTAATAATTTCGTGATTAATCCATCACCAGTGTCATTCTCGAATGTACACGATAACGCATCTTTCCGATGTACAGTTTCGTAATCGTATTCTAGTAATTCTAACGCCCAACGCGTTAATCGGCCAATTGGATTTTTCAGATGGTGAAGCTAACGTAAGCTATTGTGATTGTCACTATCTTGAATCTACACCCCTCTAAATATAGTCAGAATTTCTGTATCGCCTAAACGATCGCCAAATACTTCTGTTCGGTAACAGTGTTTCTTTTCCGGGTCTGAAAGCGCGCGATTCGCAAACGCGATATTTTCCGCGCAATCGATTAGACAGCATACCGATACCAGAACTGGCGGTCTGCAAGACGAATGGAACGATAAAATCGGGACACGATAACATCGGAGCGGATACCAATTTCGCACGAATTTGCTCAAAGGCGTGATTTTGTCGCCTCTCCCTCTTCCAACGCTATTTATAACGTTAATTTTTTTTTTCAATAATCGCGTAAGGGGCTGGCTAATAGTAACGAATTGCGAAATAAAGCGATGGTACCAGGACGACATGTCCAAAAATCTTCGTAATTGTTTAAGGTTGTACAGAGCTGAATATTCTAAGATCGATTGTTTTTTTTCTGAATTGAGACAGTTAAGTCGTCTCTCTGTATTGTAAATCCCAGATAACGAACTTGTGAATGACAAAATTCACATTTCTCAGGATTTATAGTAAGACCAACAGCAAAGATTTTATCCAAACACGTTCAAGCCATTCTAAATGCTCCTCGAAAGTAGCCGTTACAATAACTAATAACTGTCGTTCAGGTAACGCAAACGTATGAAATTCCATCTTCAGTTCGATTAATTTATCTAAGAGTCGCTGAAAAGTCGCGAACGTTCCGGTAAACCTGTACAGCATTTGCGTAAAATGGTAAAGTCTTTTATAAGGAACACTAAAGGTATTTCACGACTATTTCTTATCAATGGTAAAGTACGCCTGGCTCAGATCTATCATCGAAATATATCAAGCAGACCATAATTTGTCTGCGATGCCGTTTATGTTAGGTAGCTGATTCACATCCTTTTTCGACACGCCATTTACTTTACGAAAATCTAAACAAAAACGGTATTTTCCGTTAATATTTTTAATCATTATGATACGGTTCGACCATTCACTAACTAAACGATGACTCTATTATTTCGGCCGTTAATATCTTGTCGACCACCTCGCAAATGGCTTCCTGAACTTTAGGCAAGAAACTAAATAGCGATGCGTTTTGCCCTACATCTATTTTATGTTCCGTAAGAGAATTAACACCAGGATTTCCGACAGCCCTCGGTATTTTAGCTTCTAGAAAATTCTTTAAACACTCCTCTCGGGGGTTAATTCTGAGAGTTCACAACAAGTACTCATGCTATTTTCCTTAATATTCTCAAAAGGATGTCGCTTCCTTAGAGAACTCGCAAAATACCATTCTGAAGACGCAAAATCTAAATACTAATACCGTACGTGCATAGAAATTCTATTCTCACGATATACGGAACAGTTAAATTCGGAAGCAAACAAATGGTAGTTTCCCGCTGCATCCCCTGTAAGATTTGCAAAATTACGAAACTCGTCTCGACGAAGAGCTACTTGGAATCGTGGGCAGCACGATGCGCGTAATTTAATTATTCCGTTAAATCCCATGACGGACTCAAGCGATCAAAAAAATTAGAATGCAAATTAAATAATCTGCCACCGATTCGTGCTCTATTGCTCTTCCTGCGTACGACGTAAAATGTCATCTCGAAGTGCATATTGAATGTCGGAAACATTTTTGTCACGCAGTAACAAATTGATCCCACGTTTACCATTCCGAAGTGCGAAACCAGTAAAACACGATACTCGAAAGGAATGATAAACATCGAAAAAAATCTTGATCACTAATAGGGAACAATTCACGCCTCTCCTCAATACGAACTAGAAACGCCTCTATAACATAAACAGTAGCGAATTCAACATGATTACCTTACTGCTTAAGTTTTAAACCTATCCATATGTGCTCTTTGTTTCATGTTTCTTGCTCTTTATCTCTTGCTTTCTTCCCTCTTTGCGATCGTTTTATTGACAATCATATTTCTTGCCATGTATTTCTTGTTTCTTCCGAAGTTCGTTGACTTTTGTCTCGGGCGATAAAAAAACGAAAAACGAGATAAGAGGCAAAATGTAAAAAATAGCAAAAGACAAGTAACAAAGTAACAGGCTTTACGCATTAAGTTTTTGTATGTGCCAAGACCTTTACGCATTATAAATTTCTGTAAACAAAGTACGGAGAATTCGAAGGATCGGCAATAAATAAGGGCGATGACATAACATGCGAGGACACATCGCAAAAGTTAGAATGATCTCCCGAGTAGTCGTGAAGAAGATGTCCCGGACTATCAAATCACATAGAGGTCGCAGTGATTAAAGGGTGTAAAACAGCCAGCGCATTTTTTCCCACGTTCTGCAAGCGCGAAGAACCAGCTTAACTCGACACATCTAACTTGTAGCAATAAATGATCGTGTAAAATAGCAATGCGTCCCTCGGTATTCTGTCCTCGTCACGATAACTCATCCCTCAAACTTTCGATCGAAAATTTATAAATCCACGAAAATCGCGAACATCCTTCAGACATTCTAAACGAGACACGAAATCAGATGGCAACATATGGGAATAACGGGATCGAAAAATGCAGACAATAAATAGCGAGAAATCCTCAACATTGCGTGAAAATGAAAATATATTTCTTTGTTGTGGATTTCCTTTCCCCGAATACCGAAGTTCGTAACGAATAACAGTTATCGTACGCAATATTTGAAACGGTCTATACAATCGGTACACTCGCAATCACTGAAAAGGATTTATACGCAGCAATAATATTTAAGACATTAATATCGAGTGAAAAGAACAACACAGAGAGGCTTCAAATGTACGCGAAAGTAATAAATATGAACATTAAAGGAGCGTTTATACTGATCGTATGTCGTAATCTGTAAGAATTAACCAATCACAGTTGAGTATTCCCCTCTCATTCTGTAAGAGGGGATATTTGTCTGTTATTACTCAATTCTTACTGATTACGGCCAGTACAAACACTCCCTAACAGGTTGACGCAAACGATACTGACGCAGCGGAACTGACAGCGCAAATAACACCTCGCGAAATTGAGACGTAATAATAACTGCTCGAGACAACAAACATTTGCGAAATTTCCAGAAATGTAAAAATATGAAATGTAGCACGAGAGAAATTCCAGGACCGTACAAAACTAACTCTATCCAAAACGTGATACTTTTCACTAATCGCGACGCGCACAATTTATACTGCTAAAAGGAAAGGAATTAGTACACAGCATTCACATGAAATTCAAATAGCAAAAAAAATACATGAAATAACAAATATAGGAAAGCTATAATGTTAAAGGCGCAATATACCGTTCTCGCTTTCCAAAGTTTTCGTTAATAAAAAGAGAAAACAAAATTTTATTTCAATACATCGAGCCCCACACGTTGGGCGCTAATTTACGTGCGTGTGACACAACTTTGTCGTGCGTTCACGATTAATATTGTTTTCGCAGATAGTAATTAGTCAATAGGGGTTGGGTAAGTTAATTTTTTTTTTTAATTAAGTTAAGTTAAAGTTAACTTTGAAAATTTAACTTAGTTAAGATACAAGTTAATTTATAATGAAATTAATTGAATTAAAAGTTAAGTTAATGAAAAGAAGTAATTGAAAAGTTAAAAGTTAAATTTGTTTTTTTTTTTAATTTTTTAAATTCATGATTCCAGGGTTCCAGTTTTACAAATAACGGAAATGACAAATACTTCATTTAGAAAGTACTTTATATTTTATTTATATGTTTTGTTTATATATACTGTATAAGATTCGACACTATGAATACTGGTGATATGACTAAAGCTTCAGACACAATACGAGAGAATAACGGTAATAATAAGAAATAATAGATTTCAATCTATCAGAAACTAGATACATCGAAATACACGGTTTCTGACAGATTGAAATCTGGGGGTCGATTATGTAATTTGAAATGAGGTGAAAATTACAAAAGTGAGCAAGTTCACTAGAATATTTATAATTTCATTGGTCAACACCTAGTAAATTTGCTTACTTTTAC
>NW_017305843.1:2193459-2196211 GCF_001594115.1 Trachymyrmex septentrionalis | reverse complement strand
TATATATATATATAAAATGTAACTAAGTTAAGTTAAAATTAATTAACTTTTCAACTTTTTAACTTAACTTTTATCTTTTTAATTTACCACTGTCCAACCCTGGTCAATACTCAGAGCAAACGTTACATAAAATTTCCAAAAATCTATTCTCAACCACTGGTAATTGGACGCCAGGCACGAAAGAGCGTGCCATTCCTTCGCGGAATTTTAATGGAAATTTACTCAAAACACAAACTCAAAAAAATTATGAACGCCGATAACTGACTGCTCAGCCACATATTGGCAGAGGGGATGATTCGTGAAAGACAGAAGAGGTTTCGGAGAACGAGTAGGATATTACAAAGAAATACACAGAATTTGTAACAACAAAATAGTGTAACAAGTATATTTTATCAATCATCTACAATTTCCTGTACACGTTGAACAGCTAATCAACGGTGATACTCAAGAAAGAAATATTCATAAAGCTTTATTACCTCTTTTAGCTACGTTCTCGACAACGCGATATTAACTAGGAACTTCTCTCGATGGTACGAGCTCACGTAAGATAGAATAATTATAATTCGTTAAATAATCTGCGCAATCATTAAAGATTAGTTGGATTATGAACACGATAATCAGAATTGGATAAGTTAATTTTTTTTTTAAACTAAATTAAGTTAAAGTTAGTGGCTTATAAAATTAATAAAATTAAGTTAAAAGTTGATGGAATAAAAAATTAACTTAACAAAAGTTAAGTTAAGATTAAATTAACTTAAGTTTAAAAAAAATTAATTTTAAAAATTATTTTACTTTAAATAATAGTTACAATATATTATTAAATAAATTTAATTTTTTTATTTACATGTACGTTACTTATACAATATGAGTTACAACATAAGGCGTTTTTGTCAAAATTTTGCGAGAGAGAAAGGTATATATTTGCATTATCTTTCTTTTTTTAAACTTTATCTAACTTTCTATAACTTCTGAAACGACTGCTCATATTTACGACTACATTGATTAGATATTTGTTACAAAAAATATATGTAAAAAATTTATAAAATGGGTGGATGTGCATCACTATTTTACAACAATCCTTCATCTAAGATTTATTTCATATTTATGTTACTGAAATATATGTATATGTGCATTTGTATGTGCATTTGCATGTGTATATGTGTATGTGCATTTTAATATAATTGTGGAATATATAAAACAGTTTGTAAACTAAAAATTCTAAAGATACGATAAATCATTTGTATGAGAGAAATAAAATTCATTAAAAGTAAAAAAAATTTAATATAAAGAAAGTGGCTGCAATTGCAACAATTTTCATATATTGTATTAATTATATTATTCATATTCAATTAATTCATACAATACATCATTGCATTTGTTGTTTTTTATGTAATTGAATTTGACTGTATTCAATTATTTAAAATTTATAAAAAATGTCTAACTATTAGTAATAATTTCTTTTATTATATAGCAATCAAAATGCTATTTTCTTTTAGCATTTTTCTTTTAGCATTTATCATTTTATACATCTTTGGATATATATTTATCTTTGGACATATCTTTAAAGATATTTATTATACATCTTTGAATATATAAAATGGTGTATATAATCTGCAACAATATGTGTTATATTGTGTTATTCTTTAATAAATTATTTAAATATTTTGATACTAATAATAAATTTTTTTCATATAAAAATTAGGACATTAGAACTTTGATTGATATAACAGCACCAAATCATATATTGCATTAAATTTTCTTAACTTTAATTAATTAATTTTATTATTACTTTACGAAATTAAAATTTATTTTCCCTCTCTTCGTTGTACTTAACATACATTATAATGATAGATTCCCACTACACAAAATATATATAAATAACAATATATATGTACATTGTACATATGTGTCAATTATAAGTGTGTGAATTAACTCTACATTTTACTTACATAAACCAGAAAAAGTTATAGATTATATGTAATTATTATTCTATATTTTATGATATATTTCAAACTTGTTAATCATAAAATATAAAATAAATTTATTACGAAATAAGATAATGTTTGTTAGATTTTACAAACTATTATTTTCCAGGATAATTATATAATGTCACTACTGGTGTTAAACTAATGTAATTTATTTTTTCTGAAATTTAATAATTGGAATTTAATAATACGGAAAAGTTGATTACAAATCGATTATAAATTATTTTCTAAAATCATTAATTTCTAAAATTAAGCATAAATTTTTTTAACATAGCTAATCTCTTAGAGAATAGATTGAACATCCTCAAGATGTAGAATGTCCTTTGAATGTCTGTAGGGACGTTCCATGATAGTCTTTATATGCTATTGTACATAGGAACAGATCCGCATAATAATTATTCCTTCTGGGAGTTCTTGTTTCTTCAATTATTCCGGCTTAGAATGTATCAAAGTCAAGATTGCTATTACTTAATAAATTATTAGTTTTCAATATCTTCTTCGAAATGTATATCATCGTCGTCTATTGAATTTAAACTGCTGGATAGCCTGCATATATGTATACATAATTAAAAATATTGAGAAATACATTGGTGTAATTAATATTATAAGGTCATATTCTATGTATTATTTAATTATTTAATAGAAGGATGTCATTTTTATAACTCTTTTCTGAATTAATTTATGAAATGAAGATTTAGATACATAAATGTGAATTTCTCTTGTCTAATTACGGGAACTTTCGTTAACTGTTAAATATTTAGGTGCTA
>NW_017305843.1:2190565-2193359 GCF_001594115.1 Trachymyrmex septentrionalis | reverse complement strand
AAAACTTGCAAACGTTTCATTCTCCTTTATTTTACTGATTTCTCTTAATGTAGTTATTTTATTTTCTGCGGTAACTTTTGTCAGGCTTTCAATATTTATCTGATCATATATGTATGTGTAAGATTCAGTAATTGTTTAAAACAGCTCTTCTTTAAAAAATTATCCAGTAAAATATTATCTTGTTTATATACGTATAAGTTTATCGAGCAAGTTTATGCAAGCGTGGCATAGCGACAACGCACGAGACTGCTATGTCAGAGATCCCGGGTTTCGATCCCAGACAGAATCGAAAAATTTTTCGAATGCTCGTAGCTCTTTTCGGCAGGCAATGGCAAACCACCGAGATTGTATCTTTGTCAAGAGAACTTTTATAAATCGTCGTTTGGAATCGTCGTTAAACAGTAGGTCCCATAGGACTGTACAATCAGTGTGTGTAACACAGTCATATGAGAGAAGGTGCACGCTCGGCCACGAGCAATAGGACTGAGATGATATAAGTTTATTAATCATCTCAATCCTTTCATATGAATACGTATATAAAATGATAAGAAGCTCCATAAAAACTGCAGTTTTTGTGGGGCTTCTTATCATTTTACCACCCAAAATTGATGCGGAAAAGTAATATATTGTCAATGGATACGGAAAAGTAATATATTGTGAGGACGAATGGCTAACTGCAATTTTGTGACGCAAGAGAGGAGCTACGAGTGTTCGAAACATTTTTCGATTCTGCCTAGGATGAAACCCGCGATCTCTGGCATAGCAGCGCTGCCGCTACGCCACGCTCGCACTCTCTTATGCTCTTTAAGTAAGTGCAATTTTGCTTTCATCGATAGTCTGTCATCTTTAGCTTCATAACTTTATTACACAAATTGTATTTTGTCAATAAACTTCCTATTTTAATTTCTTGAAAACGAGCTTTCGTTTTGCATTTCCATTATATTTTTGTAACGACGCATATTATTAAATGTGATATACTAAGAAACGTTCAGAAAAACTGCTTGGGAAATGGTTGAGGAGAAACATGTAATCTTGGAACATAAATATTGGTATATAGAATTTGAATCTGTCTAACAACCAGATGTCTCTTTAATTTTTTTACTTCCGCAATTTTCAACTTATGCTAAACATTATTTATATGTGAAAAGTTAAAACAATTAGGCAATTAATAAAGATTGATATCTGATTAATAAAGATTAGTATGTAAAGATAATAGTAGAGCTTAGTTTTTAATAGTAGAGCTTGGTTTTATTTTCTTTATTTATTTTCCTTATTTATAACTAATATTTTTAAATAAAATATTTACAATCAGTTCTTATATCTAAGACAGTAAACTTAAGTATTGTCATAAACTAATTTCATAACCATATTAG
The DNA here is from genome assembly GCF_001594115.1 of Trachymyrmex septentrionalis. NCBI lineage: Eukaryota > Metazoa > Arthropoda > Insecta > Hymenoptera > Formicidae > Trachymyrmex > Trachymyrmex septentrionalis. The sequence goes on along the minus strand of NW_017305843.1, from coordinate 2,191,986 downwards.
CATCTTAAGACATTATTTAAGACGATCCCAAAACACGAATGGACTATAAATACTGGCCTGAAACTATAAATTATTTATAGGTTTTTTTTTTATTATATAGTTTAAATATATGTACAATATTTTAATGTAATAATTCTATTACACACTTTACTTGGTATCAATTATTTTTTACAAATGATCAATGATTTATTATGAATTATATTAAATAAATTATAGGTATGTCTTTGAAAAGAAATAAAATTTTATATTAAATTTGTATTTCGATTTTATATGTAATATAATAATGTACAGAATATTCTTAAAATTTTAACATCTTTTAATTAAATTCATACTTTTTATTTTTATTAAATATATATCATTAGGTCTCTTTTTATAAAATAGAAATCAATATTTTCACAACCGGTAACTTTTTCATTATCCTTGTGCACAATATATATTTTTCGATGAGCGCGATATTTATGATGTTTTTTTTATCTTGAAAAAGATTTTGTTTTACTTTGATTTTACTTTTATTGAAACTTTTATTGAAAGGGAAACTTTATATATCTAATTTAACTTAATAAGTAACTTGAGAGCTCAGTTTTTTATTCTTTATTTATCTAATTTAGACAACATTAAGAATAGAAATCTATTTGCAATTTTTCCGGCATTACATATAATTAAAAAAATTATAGAAATTTATTTTGAATTCTTTAGCAACTTGGACTAGTATTCCTAGTCACAATTCTTATATTTAAGACTGCTTTAAATACAGTCTTAAAATGTCACGAACCAATCAGAGGATCGTATTAACTTAAGACATTATTTGAGAACAATCTTGAAATAAGAATGAATTGTATAAATACTGGTCTTAGAATTCGTCAAATCGATGTACGACAAATTGTTTTAAGAACGTGCAACTTTTATAATAATATACAACCATGACGCGACAAACGTTTTTACTGCGACGGTCACAATTCACCACAAAATTCACATGCGAAATTTCGATTCGTTATACTCTTTCGTTTCGCAGTAAGTCGTCCACGATGACGCGGGAAGAATTTCGAAAGTGCGAAAATGTGGACGAAACGCCATTATTGCGCCGTCGGCGCATCGCCACCGCACGTGCAATTAGGATCAAACGGTGCAGACGTACATCTCTTTCTCCTTGAACGAACAATCGAGCAAAATGAACTCTCGGATGTTCCAGCAGCGGTCGAACTAATTGCAATTCTCGTAATTACTGTACTTCGGAAACGTTACGCTGCCGCTGCCGCGCTGATGGACTAGTCCTGGTACAAAGGAGGGCGAGTTATCAGCCTCCAAGATGGAAATCATCAGTGTTCTCCGCAAATTCTTCCCTTCCGCGCATCCCCATCCCGTCGTCGTACGATTTCCGATAGCGAAATAAAACGGAATCGTGGACGTGCGCACGCGTCTAC
>NW_017305843.1:2185987-2190465 GCF_001594115.1 Trachymyrmex septentrionalis | reverse complement strand
CATCCCGTCGTCGTACGATTTCCGATAGCGAAATAAAACGGAATCGTGCGCACGCGTCTATGGTAGCTCGTTATTTCCTCAATTACTTGTCCGATAAATTGCAACCGCGAGCATCGCGGTAATAACTCGATTTGACATTTTAAATGCGCGCGCGGAAAAGACGGCGTGGCTGTTGTTCGGCCGTTACTAAGGGATGGAAGTCCGTCGCTCAAAGCAATTCGCGCGTATATCCAATCGCCGTACAAAAATAGGGTGAACTTATGCGTTGCAATTAATCCCGCCACTCGCGGCAGTCGCCACGGAGGAATAAATGACGGACCTAGCGGGAGCGGCAGTTTTTTTTCTTTAACTGCTTGAGTCCCGGGCGCTCGTTCACCTCCGCTCCTCGTATCCCGTTGCCTCAATTATTCATCGGTTTGCGCACATCGTGCTCGCCGAGAGCGTTGCCGGACTCGCCAAGAAAATTCACCGTAGAAACCGTCCATTTGCTCCACCCGCGGAAACGTGCCCATTTTTTGCAAGAAATATCTTAGAAATGACATTCGAGGGAAACGCTCCATTCAAGTTTCGTTGCTCACTATTCTCCGCTATAACACATTACACATACCTTCAATTTATCATGATGTCCTCGATAAAATGCTTTTCTCACTAATAAAGTGCTTCAAGAGTATTAAGAAACGCTCTTTTTCCTCCTAAATAAGGATTTATACCATTGCTATATGCATTGTTCGTATACATTCGAAGAAACTTTTTAAGAATATGACAAAATTGAATTAAATTATTTACAATTCTTATGATGCATAGATTAACATAACATTATTATCCTTCTAATTGTCAGATGCTTGTTAGCATATAAAATTATTAAATTGCTTATGAATTTAATATGTGATATTACTATAGTTTTCTATTTATGATTGCGTTTCAAGATCAAAAAGGATTTTGGCACGCGATTTACAGAATTAGAAATGTATATAAATTCATACTCTGAAATATTTAAGATCCGCTTTGACCGGAAATAGATTATATTTATTTCTCTTAATCAAAATGGAAAATTTTTAATATTAAGTTTTAATATATAATTTTTTTAATATTAAGTTTTAATATATAATTCTAAATAAATTTATTTCATTAAATTTTAGTGAATAACGAATTTATTTAAAGTTATATACATCAATCTTATAATATTAAAATTTTGATATTATTAATATTTAAAATTTTTCTCATTTCGTTCAATAATTGGGTCATGTCTGCTTATTGTTCATAATATTGATACATTTATTTTATTTGGTGTATACATATATGTATACTATAAATCCAAAAATTTTTCATTATACATGTATACACACAGAAAAATACATACTGTATTTAAATATTAATAATTTGTTTTACGTATTTTATAAGTTAAATTTATCATAAATATTTAATGTATGTAAAATATATTCTGAAAAAAAATCTTAATAAATTTAATACTTCAATCAATATTACTAAATTAAAGCAAATTCGATTTGCTTATAAATTTCACTTCTTCGATAAAATTTTTAATTTTTTTATATTCTTTAAAAAAAAATAAACTTTTGTGCTAAGTACATGATAATGATTTTTTTTTAATTTTCTAAATTTTAATAAGCAAGTATGCTCTAAGAAAATTTTCTTTGTTTATGATATAATGATTACTTAAAAGAAAATAATAAATTGAGTAATGACTTTTTCGAGCAGCAGAATGTTTTGAATATATAGTAATGAATGTTCTCTCTCTCTCTCTCTCTCTCTTTCTCTCTCTCTCTCTCTTTCTCTTTCGCTCCTAAAATTTGTAATAAGTATATTTCAAGCTTTATTATCAAGAAAATTTTCTTTGTTAAATATAATCATTACTTCAAAGAAAAAAGTAAAGTGAATAATCACTTTTCTTAGCAGTAAAATGATTTTTTTGTGTGTACCAAGTCATAAAAAATTACTTAAAAATTTTTTGTAATATTTTCTTTATGATTTTACAATTTACTTCTAACACACATTAATTTTTCAGCTAATTTGATATATTTAATTCTGTGCAATTTTTATAATTTTATATAAGTATACACATCAAATTAAAAATTACAAAGAATTAAATATGTTAAATTAAATAAAAAATTAATATTAGAAATAAATTGTTTTCAAATGATTTTTCGATTCAGTCCAAAGTTTATGTGAATTTTAAAGCGTGTATCTAGACTTATAACGATTGATTTTGCATTCACAATTTGTTCATTTCGCAAACACACTCTGTGAAGTACCTATGTTAACCTAATCTATAATGAGTCGGATGAGTACTAGGAATTCTCGGCGACATTCGAGTGAACTCATAAAGTATGCGCGGCGCGAGTACAATTACACTTCTTGTTGAACGTGTTAACCCCATTGGCTTATCACACTTGATGTCGTAGACTAAGCCAGTTAAAAACTATGTCAAATAAAAGATTTTGATATTTAAATCTTTATACTATATTTTTTTTTTCTAATTTCAGGAACACTAAATTATTACGATATAGCGCCATTCAGTATTATTACATACCCATTTGCATTCTCTCTAATAATTGCACATGTTAGAAGACTAATAATAAAGAATTCACTTTCATGTTACAAATTAATTATTGTAACTTGAAATTTGATATTCCGACATTTTTTTACACAGAAAGGAAGAAATTTTAGAAAAAAATAGATACTGAATTAATGTCCAAATTAGATTTTTGGAAGAAAAGAAAGATCATATTTATATAAATTGAGTGTGCAACCAAATCATCAGAATTTCGTCTCGAATATCTATGTATTCTGATTTCACAGAATTATACAGGTTTGGAATCCATATAATTCAAATTATAAACGCCTCCTATAATATTTGCGTCATATGTCATATACGAATTCCGAGAAGAATTTAAAAAAAAGCGTAATCATATCCGAATGTGGGTTGATTTGACGTTTTTTTTACATTTCGAAAGATTCTTCCGCGAATTCATGCTAATTGCAGGCCACGTTATCAGAATTAAAACACGATGGAACACTCGGCAAAGATTATGCAGCGGTCGAGCGTTTGCGCTCTCGTATTTGCATTAGTATCCGTGTACTTTACGGTGAATTCTACAGCGAGCATCAATTAGTTGGAGCAATGGCTCAACACAAATAAGCTCGTCCTCAGTGTTCCGTCCAGTCACATGAAACACGATCCAGTTGATTCGAAAGGGGCGAGGCATTTCCCACCCTCTCCATACACCCGCATCCCCTTTTATCCGAATTTCCTGAATCGTTAAACACGGTCCCGACCGGGCATGTTTAGCACATCGTTCGACATAGTCACGCAGTCTGTTTAACGTCGATACAAACGACAGAGACAAATAATTGCGGGACGTACGCATATATAATGTGGCGAGCGAATGGTATCGCAGCGTGTGTGATCCGGTTTTGAATTAAAGATTTATACGTCCGTTAACGTACGTACTTCCACCTGTTTCGACTTCTGCTAATTACGCCAGTCGCCCAGTCGGTGGTTATTCTCGTATTCAATCGCTGCACTTTCTCCAAAGAGCGGGTTTGTACCCTCCGGAAGGCCCTTCGGCCTTCAATCACATTTATCCGCTTTCATTCTACACTCACCTCTGTATGACGTCGCTCTGTATGACGAACAATCGCGCAAATTATTTCTGGGCTGTGAAATGTAAAGAGGATATACACGAAGCATTTACTGTGCGAGATGCAAATTGAAATACAAGAGCGAGATCTCTCTCTCTCTCTCTCTCTCTCTCTCTCTCTCTCTCTCTCTCTCTCTCTCTCTCTGCTGGATTTGTCTCAGATATGTTTCTATTAAGGTACTCGCGTTTCTTAGCTTCCGAGAATCAATCCGGGTACAATGTAACTTCGCTGAATCGAAATGGAATCCTTTTCAGAACTTTCGAGGAAAATCTCGCTTTCCCGATCATTGAATCTGCATTCGCAAGAAGAGGTTTTTTTTTATACGGCGCGACTTTGCGGAATCGAGCGTGAGAAAGAAACTGAAAACAGGATTTAGCGAGTTCGATCGAACATCCCCTTCGAACACTCCCTCCACTGAGGAGGCTGATCTCTTTGGAAAACGATCGCGGAGATCCCGACAGCTCGGACAAAGAGATTCTCTTGGTAATGTAGTCTCAGTAAGGCGTATACGCTCTCGAGCGTCTTCATGGAAAATGCAATTAAACTGTATCGCAGTAACGGAGCCGAGAGTTTTGTGCTGTCGTCGATAGAGCGAGAAAGTTATCGCATCAAACGCAATATGCCGCCATCAAACTGTAACGCAATAACGAAAGAGGAATTCTTGTTGAAAGTTCGCCGCCGGAAACAGACATACTGCGTCATTTTAGAATTTACTTTCTTCTGAATATTGAATAAGGAAATAGCAGAATTAAATAAAACAATAATTGGCTCGTTGAAAATAACATCTTTATCGTTAGATCTCTAGTTCAGATATTTTA
>NW_017305843.1:2168566-2185887 GCF_001594115.1 Trachymyrmex septentrionalis | reverse complement strand
TTAATCCTGAGAAGGAGATAGTTTAACTTGTGAGGTTACTTGATAATCTAATTTATACATTTAATTAAATTTGAGTTAAATGAATTTATTTATAATGTTTATGAGTAAAATTGAGAGAAAATTATCATAAGTTTGAAGTCTCAAGCAAAAAAAGTTTTAATTTTTTTTTTATAACAATAACTTATAACAATATTTTAATAACTTAAACAAATTATCTCATAATATTAAGTTGAGAAACCCTGGCAACGTGAAATGCATTTGGTAATTTGCATACCATGTAAAGCCGATCGATATTAACGATAAAATGATCGTTGTATGCTTTTGTTCGTTGGATATTCCGATTTGCACTGCAATGTACTAATTGCTCTTGAAACGGAACCTTTTTACAAAGAAAAGAATCGAGATTCATTTTTCCCGATACATTCTCATTTATATGCGTTTATTATCTTTTAATGTCTCACTCGCGATCATCTCATTTTACATTTACAACTTACGTCTATATCATTTTTATTTCTCTCAGTCGCTTTCTAATTTCAATGAATAGCTAAATTATTATTAAATATCGATGCGAAAAATTTGTCAAAAGAGTGGCAAAAATGTAATTATACAATTACCAGATTTTGTATTAAATAAAATTGTAGAAAACTAGCTTCTTTACAAAGCAGATTGAAAAAATTTCTTTCTAGATTAAAAAAGAATACTGAAGAAACAATTTTGCTTATGTTAAAAACTAGATTTTATTTGGCAGATATGACAAATCTTTTGCTTCAATATTTAAGCTTTGCTTCAATATTTAGCTTCTAATGTTTAAGAATTGACACATTATTTGAACTCTCTGTCAACAACCTGATTCTTTTTAAACACAAACAAAATTTTACTCTAAAATTTCTTCTCTATTTTTGCTTAAATTTCAATTTTTATTAAATAAACGTTTATTTTTGCATTAAAAAAACTGTTTGATAATATAATAAAAACGTTGAAAAATAACTCTGAACTTTTTCATATTTTTTAAAAACCTAAAATAGTAAAAAAAATATGGGCTGAATAAAAAAGACTCATTGTAAACAGAGGGATTAAAAATATAATTACAGACGGAAGATTAATAAAAAAATCGCAAAAATGTTGCATAAGTTCTAATTGACCCGAAAGTGAAAATTGTGCCAACAAAATTTCACGTCAAATCGGATTTTAAAATATTTAAAATCCGTTCTTATTTCAAGACCGTCTTAAATAATGTCTTAAGATTCTAATATACTCTGATTAGTTTATAATATCTTAAAATTGTGTACCTTAAGATGATTTTAAATATAAGACTACGAATACTACTCCAACAATAAGATTATTCGAAACTTTCACGTTATTCTAACTACCGTCTTCTGTACTGTAACACGAAGTAATGACAGCTGAGAACAAGAGAAATAACAAATCGAATTTTCCCGTCTCTAATCCCATCACGCGTGTCTGTCGCGAAATTTCCTCCCAAAACTCGATTATCGGATCGTTCGCACTGTGGGAATCAAGCGTAGAGAAACGAATCTTTTTTATCGATCGATGCATATCAATCCTGATGTACCACTTTCTCGATTTTCCAAACATCAAGATGTTCGCCACGCTCATGATGATTTTCAAATCGCTAGATAAAAATCAGGAGAGAATTTCTTTGAAAAGTTCCAGCGTGCAGCTTCGAGAGTTTGTCGAAGAACGCCAGTGCAATGCTCTCGCACATCAATCTCTTGCGAATTGTATGATTCATAAACCTGTCAGGTCATTATCGAGCATACCTCATGACTAATCAATAGCCGCACAGGAGGATTACAATTATTGTGTCCATCCTTCCGCTGCGTTTACCGCACAGCAAATTAACGAAATTGATTGAAATTAGCGATTGGGAAAATATGCAGGAAGCAAAGCGCCATAGATAGCGATCACATAATTTTTTCCCTAAGGAGGAAACGTGAGAAACTTTCTTATCTTCAACGATAAAAATTTTTACTTTTCCCAGTTCCGTCTTAGGAAAAAAACGTAATCCTGGACTCTGGGGTACATTAAAATAAAAGTTTGATAATAACTACCAAATGTTGAGTGAAACAATGCCAATTGAATGTCTAATTAATATAACAAAAAATAATTTTACTTTTTTAAGTAATTAATACTAAGTATTACTAAACAGTTGATTATTTTATTATATTTGATAATATACTTACTAAATATTAAAATAAAATATTATATTATTTAATAAATTTATATTTAGGAAGTAAATAATTAATAAGTATTTATCAAATATTTAGGAAAGTAAAATTATTTTTTAGCCGAACCTTGATTGGCATTATTTCACTCAATATTGGGTAGCTATTATCAGACTTTTTTCAGAGTTCAGGGTAGCGATTATGTAACTTTCTCTAAGGCAAAAATGTGAATATTTTTATACAATTTGTAAATATTTAGTAAGTACCTTAACAGCACAAAACGTTCTCGATGGTCTTAAATAGGTTCTAAATGTCCTGGGACGCATATGAGATATATTTAGGACATTATAATAATAAGATGAAAATTTTAGATCCTTTGCCTTAATAAATAAGTACCTAAAAATCTCCTTGATATTCCAATCCGAAATTCTAAAGATATCCATTATAGTAATTCTTGAGACCTATTTTTGTATTTTTCTAATGTTCTGCTGCTAAATGGTGTCGTTTTTCGCATTAAAAAAATTTAATCAAGGTCTCTATTTATATAAGTTCAAGCTAATGTAAGTTCAGAGACATGTCATAATGATTTGTACTTATAGATTTTCGCATGTACTTAATGCGACATGTATCAGCACTTGTACTAGCAAATTAATGAATATAATAATATTTTGTAAAATATTTCAATCTTGCAAATTCAGCACACTTTACCCAAGAAACATCCTTCGATCATCCTTAAGATGTCTTTAGGACATCTCTTGGAGGCCTGTGCTGCATGAAAAGTAATAGAATAGTTTCCAAGAATTACGAATAGACATCTTTAGGACTCGAAATTTGGATATTCTGTAAACGTAGAACATAATGAGGCGCTCATTTGACAGTCCACAGAGCGTTCTTAGAACATCCCCATCGCTGTTAGGCATAATTAGACATTTATCAAAAAATTTAGGAAAGTAACATTATTTTTTTGCGATGACCGAACATTTAGCGTCATTTCGCTCAACGTTCGATAGCTATATTACCAAGCTTTTTTTTTTTCAGTGCACGATTTAAGCGCGCGATTCGGTTCGCGCGAGCGCAGATCCGATCTCGATCCGCGTAGCAAAAAGAGCGGACTGTTTGCCTCTCGCGCGTACCACCTTTCTTTCCTCCCTTTTCTCCTCTTGAAGAAGGAAAGGGAGGTTGGTAGGTAGGTAGGTAGGCAGCAGCGGGCGGTCGGCGAACCGGCTCGCGATCATTCCGAAGGTGCAACGCGCGGCGCATCGCGGGACGCGCGGCGCGTCGCCGGCTTACCAGGGCGCTGCAATCGACGAAGCAGTACGCCGCGTGCCGCCGGGCCGATAGCACGTCGCCGTCGCCGTCGCCATCGTCCTTATCTTGTTATCGTCGGTCGTTGCCGAAATACGAAAATCCTCCCGCGCATCTCGTATTTACCGTTCGCGACACCGTTCCGCTTCCGGCTTGCGCCGGAACACCGCGCGGATCCCTGTCGGCGGACGGTCGCGGATCGATCAGTGTCGACCGGTGCACAGATACACAGATGGTCCGTCATCCGCGACCTGAGACGAAAGGTTCTCCAGTACCTTATCACGCAGGAAACGCCGCGATAGCGCCACGATTTAAAAAAAAAAACAAAGCAATCACTTCCGTCGAAATTATAATATATATCCGAGAGAAACTTCGATAATTTCTCGATATTGTTTATGTAGGTGCCTTTTTCGTATCTTAAATGCGCAATATTTTCGGTGTACGAAAGGAGTTTATTGAATTACTACTACGTCTGCGACGCATCGCGACGTAATATCGGGCTGCAAATTCATATAGAAATAAAACGACTCGCGAATTACACCGCACGATGTAAAAATATTTTGGTGCACGGCAAAGGGCGAGGAGCAATTCCCGTTCGTCGTTTAGCGCGTGCGCGCGCCAATTTTTCCTCACCCACCGACATTTCCGGCCTTCGTCGAGACCCACGCTTGAAATTACATCGCGCTCATTCTCGTTAATTGCACCGGGTCGCCGGATTTCAAGCTGACGATTCGCGCGATCGTACAGCACCAACGAAGAACAAAAGGCGCCGAGAAAAAGAATTGAGAGGAGTAATTCCAAATTCATTTCCGATCTATCGCGTTCTGCTAATGACATCCTCATAGTCCGCTATTTCTGTGAAAAGAATTTTGCGATAGCCTCGCCATTGTCGAGCTCACATCCCGACTGATAATTGATAACGGCGATGAGAGAATTAAAAGAAAGAAAAAATTGTTTCGTCTGACTGCGCGCGCATATATGCGTGCATATGTCGACCTTTAATGTTCAAAATTATTTCTATATAATCCATTGAGTATAACTGGTCGATCAGTGGCATAACATGACGTGATATTATCACAGTCCGATTTGAAGATTTATTAAAATCAAGTAATTTGTTCTTTATTTCTTGCACTAGAAAACTTTCGCATTTTCATCAAATATCGAACATATATATCTGACTTTAAGTACGAAAAGGGCTTATAGTTTACAGTTAAAAACAAACCTAAGAAATAAGCCGATTCTTCTATTCGAATAAACTTGATCATTTTTCTACAACGAAATTTAGAACGGAAATTCTACATCGATTATTCTGTGATTTTATGTAAGACCGATATTCGATTATTCATTTATCTAAATCGTATATCCCACTTTCTGAAACATTACGACTCGAGCAATTGACTGTTTTGGAACAGTAAATAATCGCAAGGCTGTTCCAAGGCATTTCAGAATAAAATAATTCTTTAATAATGAAAAAATAGCAATTATATTTCAATACCTCGATTAATAATTGAATACGATTGGAAAAAATAATAACGCAGCGAAACATCAATAATTTATTTGCATTGTAACAAACGAAACGGTAAACAAATACAAAAGCACCGGAAGTCGCTCTCACGGTGCAACGATAATTCTTATGTAACCACGGCAATAAAATGATAAAACCACGATTAATCGACCCCCCAGGGAACGCAACGGGGAATTCTCGCCGGCAACCTGCTCACCTTCGTCGATCTGTAGATCTTCGCCGGTTTCTTCCGCTCACGTGGAAGTTCCCTCGGAAAAGGAAGAGGGATCGCGCGAGTTGGATTCGACGCGGGATAAGAACAGTCGCGAAGACACCGCGGAATCTAAGTTCTCGCGACACATTGCGCCTTCCTCGTGCGACGATCCTCGTTTATCATACGGCATGAATTATTGGCTTAATTAAGCGAGACACGGCCAGGAAGTCTACCTCCGAGGTCGCCTCGATCTCTCCCTGTGAGACTTTAGTAATTTAACTAGCGCGCTCTTACCTCAGCGATTACTTCGGCAATTCTACTTCCGTATTAGTCCGCCGACAGGGTGAAAATCTTTCAAAAATCACATACCCGATGAGAACGGATTTCTGGTGTCTACATTGAATTCACATATTTTACGCGAACAAAAATTGTCCACTACGTGGACAAAAATTTATTGACATGATATCCACATGAATATATCGTTGTGATTTCATTGTCATATCGTAATAAAATCGTGTCCCGAAAATTTCAATATATATGAATTCTACGTTGACATTTTATATAGATTTTAATACATATAATCGTAGAATTGTACCGATAAAAATTTTATGGCAATGAAACTAGAAGGTTGTAATCAAGATGGATGGAATTTATGTGAATAAAAAAATTCGATTTTTACTCTCTGCGATTCACGCTGAAATTTTGATATTTTGATGACGTATTTAACACGTCATTCATGATACGTTACATTCTTGTGGATAACATGCCAATAATTTTTTATCCACGTGCTTCACGTAAAATACATAGATATTACGTATCAGTTCTCATCGAGAATACATATCCAGTTTGAAAAAAAATTTCCTCCGGGCATTATGATGTTTTCACTTTGCATAATAACGTGTTTGTTATTGATTCTTCAAATATGTATTCACGTGGAAAACGTATCCACTCATCTTCTGCTAATATCGTATAATTATCAATTCTCCTCCGCATATAGCCAATGTACGAAGGAAAATTGACGAACATTCAATTAATAGCTTCTCATTAAGATGTATATATTGAGCGAAGTAATAATTGCCATTGAACGGCGGCTAGAAATTCCATGGATTATTTGGCTGTCGATTCTTCTTCGAATCAAGCTCTCTTAATTTAACTCTCTTCAATTATCACCGGAGTATCTCCGATCGATCGACATCAGCTTTACTCGTTCGCAGGATGTTTCATCCATTGCGGGAATTTTATCAACCCCGAAAATTTCATATATTTCGCAAAAATTTGTCCGTTCAGGGACTCTCGTTATATGGCTTTCGGTGATATCACGTTATTTTGCTATCAATAAATAATCGCTCAAAATTTAAATTATATACACACGATTGCTCGTACGATAATCCAGCTTTTCAGTTTATTATTTTATTAAAAGATATTTATAAAAAAACGATTTTTTAACAGAGTTATTAACGAATATTTTATTAATAAACTGACAATGCTCAATCAAGTATTTTCTTAACAAACGAAGATAAATATTTCCTTTCTGTAAAATAAACGAGACTTCATATCGTAATTTTGTGAACGAAAATAGAGTGGAGCTACGAAATAAAATATCGTGCCGTACAAGACTCACGCAAGATGTAAAATTTGTGCTTTCCACGTGTTCCACGGAGCCAATGGGACAAAGAAACGTGTAAACGCGTTGCACCAGACGGACCTTGTTGTGGGCAGTGACATGAGTGAAAAAGGTGCAGTGCTGTCATCGAAGAACCGTGAAAGGGTAAGCGGAAGTATCTTTTGGAGACACAGCTGGCATTGTTCCGCCTATTTGCCAAAGGAATCCTCTCTCACAAGGCTCACCAACCTGCAGTTGGTTCGCAGTTTGGAGAATATGGCGCGGGCAAAGAACGACAAGTAAGAATATCTTTGCGACTCACTTTGACTAACCAGTGGAGAATACAAATGTCTTCTGTAATGAACTTCTTATAATTAGTCGCGGTCGAGAATATTTTGATTAGCTCAACAAATCTTAATACACAAACTCCTTAGAAATATATTTCTCCACTTGTTCAAAAAGAGATAATCTCTTATTATACTTTTTAATATTTATATTTTTTATTATGTTTATCAATTTATATCGTATTATTTTATTATCTGATAATATTTTTTATAACTTACAAGACTTTTCTTTGCAAATTCTTATTAAATCATAATTTAAATGTCATATAATAGTTTTATGAGATATATCGAGTAAAAGTGGAATAAAAGAGTTTTAAGAGATTCAATAACGTAACTTATACAAGTATATTGCAGCTTTCCTTTTTACATACTGTTCCATTTCTTTCACATTCATTCTATCGGGAATATCTCTGATCGAATCGATGTCACTTTTTAATTTAACACCCGCCAATCAATATTACGTTTTGTATTTTTTGTACGTTTTCTCTTTTTCTGATATACTATATGTTTCTTTCACGTTGCCAGAAAATATTCTTTGCCTTCACGAAGCATTCTGACAATTGAGGTATTCTTGCTTTAATATTTCAACATGAAATCTAAGAAACATCTAGAACAGCCTAGAATTCTCAATGTTAGTTTAATAATAAATATGGCCAAGTTGAACCCGGTTCTCCTTAGAGAGAATTTTGAACGAGGTCATTATTTGCTATAACTATCCGACATTAATTTTAATGACAAATGCTCTGAAATAATTAATCCGATTTCAGTCTTTTCAAGAAATTGCGAGAGAGAGACCGCTATTTATTGCTACTGTTTAATATTCAGTTCAAGCCCTTTTTACGTAATATATCGACATTCTCAAACAGATTTCCTGCCAATTTACATAAGTTATACCGAATCTGTGTTTTCCCAGCAGAAATTCTCGAAACGTGCGCAAAGTTATGACGTGACGCAGCCTAATAATCCGAAATCTCACGGCGTCACAGTGAGTAATCGAACAAGCAACAATATGCAAATAGAACTTTAGCCTCTACTCTTGCAACTAGGCAACCGCCAAGCGATTATTTATACATATGTACACGTTGAAGTTTATGGGAGGATAGTGTGCAAAGTTTTACCGGGATATCTCTGGATATTAATTCAACGAAAGACCCGTTCAGAAATCCCGCAGCACGTAGTTAAAGCATGTTGCGCTCGCAAATTAATAAATTGATGGCAATTACAGTGCAATTTTGTGGCGAACTACAGGCGTGTTGTTTTTTTGCGAGTACCCACGTCTAGCCGCGTGCACTCGACGTTGTAAATTTCCATCGTCTACAATTATGCTTTTCCTAAATAATTATTTTTAATTTGTTTTAGAAATAAAGACACATCGTGCCAATTTATTTTTAACTTGTACAGATTTATTTTTTCATTTTTTTTTTTTTGCAAAAAGTCACTGAATCACGAGACGTCTTCACTAATGTGAATACGCTGGATGTGTAATAATCCGAAGTGTTTATGTGAAGGCAGTCACCTTTATCATCGAAATGAAATTTTCCACAGCGAGGGCGGTTGTAGGCGGAAATTTAATATTATGTTGGAACGTGTATTTCATGTTTCCAACGTCGAACGAAGTGGTCGAGAATCGATTGAGACAAAAATACACACATTACGCGTCGATTACGAGGACTTGACTTCTGCGTCCCAATGTTTCATTGATTACAACACAAAGCAGAGAAGTGCTTCTTGCCGAGTCAAGGAATGAGAATTTCAATGAGAAAACTTTTTCTTGAAGTAAATGATAAGCGAGGATTCGAATAATTTACGCGGTAGTCTAACCATAAATTACAATACTTTGCAATTCAGATACTTTTGAGTTTCGCGACACGTTTAACGTTGTCCTCGAAGTTTAAAATGTTCTTCAAGACTAAATTTCAGTTATTAGATATTAAAAATTATAAAGCTGCAATAAACATTTAATTTTTATAATCTTTATTAAAGAAAAAGAGAGAGAAAGAATCGCTTTGGTAGAAGAAAAAGTTTTTAATATTTTAAATGCCTTTATTATAAAAATATATACAGTGAGAGAGAGAGAGAGAGAGAGAGAGAGAGAGAGAGAGAGAGAAAGAGAGAGATTTATAAAATTTACAAAAAGATGTATTTAATTTTAGTATGCGAAAAGAATGATTTTGCTGAAGTATCTAAAAATTTAGCTAGCTTCAGATCTGAAAATAATTTTGTTGGACCACCAAAATAATTATATATAATTGTTATAATAATTATTATAATTTTATAATTATATACAATTTTTATAATAATTATAATATATAGAATACTCAAATTGACTACTAGATTGTTAAAACCTTTTGCAGCACTGCTTATCAGTGCAGCAAGCTTATCAGCTTGAAATTCTTATACGTAATTATTTTGATAGTCCAATAACAAATTATTTTTAGATCTATATTTAGCTAAATTTTTAGGTACTTTAATTAAATCGTTCTTTCCGTAAAAATTTTAGAAATAAATTGATTATTTATATGTATAATATAATATATATATTGTATACGTACACAGACATATACATATATGTTTAGAAACAATTAATACTATTTTACAATATACCTATGGCATGACCAATGCAATTTCCATATAAAAAAGCTAAATAGATTCGAACAAATGAAAAGAAATTTATTCCGATTGAGCGATCTTTCAAATCGAGGAAAGTTATATTCATCCTCGCGTATCGTTACGGCGAATTATATCGGATAGCCGAATTTGATCTCTCCCCGCGGTTTTGAGACGTCTGTCGCGATCTGCTCTCGAATACACCCGTGGGATCTCGTGTGAGCCTCGGCAGGTTCTACCAGAACCAGTTTTTCTCGGAGCTGATGGCGCGCGGTTGGGTTTCTTCTTTCTCTCTTACGTCGCGACATGGACAACGGACAGACACGAACGGCCTCCTCCCAGGTGCCATATTTCGTCCATATCGCGTCACATATTTCCGATCCGGATCAGACACTACGATACTTTTTCTTTCTCCCTTGCATATCAAATGCGAATTATTTACGAGACGGCAACTTCGACACCGTACATTGCCACCTTAGATCCTTCATTTCCAGAGCTTTAGCCCAAAAGTACCAAAGTGGATTCCCCGCAAAAAGATTGAGGCTGAAAAGATTTTATAGACTATAGATTTTTTAGATCTACTTTTATAGAAGAAAAGATAATAGATAAAGAATTAATAAAGTTTAAAGTTGGACGACTTAATAGCTCAGAGAGGTATATATTAATATTTCGACTTAAATTATATTTCTTCTGTGTGTGAAGTATATGAAGTATAATCATTGCTTATTTATCCTCTTCTACGTTATATCTCCCACTTTGCTTACTGAAAAAAATTCAAATTCAATTGAAAAGATAATTTATTTGATTATATTTATTTTCTTTTTCTTTGATAATATAATATTGTATAAAACAAAAAGCAGTTTTAGAAAAGAATTTGTTTTTATATTTTGTGTCTCATTAAATCTTCTTTTAATTATTCTTTTAATAATTTTCAACAAAAAGATCTGATTTTGTTGCTACATTTAAAGTGCAAATAATGAAGACTACTTTTAAGACTATTTTTAGTAAATTCACCGAGAGAGATCATCAGTGTGCAGATTTTTTTCTCCAGCTATCGTTTTACTTGCGTTTGGACCATTCGAGGTAATTGTACACTAGCATGATAGAGACAAGAAACTGGAAGCTTTAGACGATACTAAAAGACATGCTCTAGACAGACTCTAAAAGGAAACGTGTCTATTAGATTCCATATAATAAATGTTCAATTTAATGGACACTTTGAAGATACTTTTAAAATGTTTTTATTATTACACATCGCTACACGTTGTATATATACAGAATCTTCTCTTTAGAAATTTTCTGCATTTTCGTTATTATTGGGGAGGATGCATTGACTCTGTAGGATTCACGACACGTAATTTATTCCCACTGCAATCGTTTATCATATCTGAATAATACATTTGACGTATTATTCTTGTTAACAAATGCGCGAATTGATTTATCGACGGCTAAATCATTGGATCTTCGGCGAGAATTTCAAATTTTCTCAAACAATCGTAATTCATAATGCGTTCTGCAGGCACATCCGAAAGAAAGCGATGGATAAAGCGCGCATCTCGTTACCTCTACGTGTTAATTCTACAATCGTGTGTGCATACGAGACCCAAAGTTTCACCTTCGCGCGAAACACGAAACTGGCGGGGCTAGCCACATCCTTCCCATGGTGGTCGACGACCATTCACTGTCGCTTGCCGTCGTCACGCACGACGTACACATACTATTGGCCGCTAGACATGTTATATCCGGCCGTATATATATTCTGATGCAACGTGGGTATCTCGCGATAAAACACGAGACACATCTTGTGATTTAATATCACGAGATTATAATAGAGACGTAAAATAAAATAAAATAGAATTTTAATAAAAATTCTATTTGGAAGAAATTAACAAATTTTAGTAAAAAATCGAAACCAGCTGACTTTTATTGCAAAGTAAAAAGAAAAATCTGTATATATTATTTCAGTTTTTAAACAACATGTTGTTTATAATGTATGAGGATGATATCTATTATGGTATAAATTGTAGATTGTGAATTATTATTCATTTTTTTAGATATACATCTTAAAAGTAAATTTATAATGAATATTGGGACCAACATTCCCAACAAAAAAGTTTCATTAATGATTATGTTAATCACTGTCCAGAAAATGTTGACGTTTTTTTTTGTAATAATTTGTCTATTGAATGCTTTTAATTTATTAAATAATATTATTTAAATGATTTGACTTGTAAATTATTTTAAGAATAAAAAATATTTCTTTTCTTTTTCCTCTCTGCAGGATTTTAAATATATATTTAGAAAGTAATTAAATATCTTATTTTAACTAATTTAAATAATTTTACTAAGATTTTTAATATTTTATTATGATCATTGGATTATATTTTTTCTCAACTATAAAAAAAAACGTAGATTAATTAAAACATCGAGCTAAACATTAAATCAAAATAAGATTAATCATATAAACATTAATATTTATAGCTTTATATGTTCAATCATAATTGACATAATTGTCCAGACTCCGAAAATCTTTCGAGTTAAAATGGAATCTGTAATGTATGAATTATGGATTATCAAGATCCTTTTACGTTTTCCTATTTAAATCATCCTTCCGGATAGCTCTTAAATTTTTAATACCTGAAAACAGAGAAGAGCAAAAGTAGATAAACCGGACGACCGTTCCCTTTCGCTTCCGGTAATTATTGGTAATTGTTATTTGAATGTAGTCAAAGGAGTAAACAGGGGGACGGAGCTTAAGCTGGCGAGGAATTGACTGGACGAGTTGTGTGCGCGCATAATCGAGTGTATCCGTAACCAGTAGGCTTTGCCAAGTTGCCAAGATTTCACGAGAACCCTCGAAGCCCGGGTGGTCCTTGCCACTCCTCTTTATCTCGCCCCTCTCTCGCCCATCAACACGGACTCTTACCTCAAGGTAGATCAAGCGATTGTTAAAGGACTTTGTCACTTCCTCTTGCAACCGACTATCCACCAGGACGCTACTGACTTTCCGAGTCGCCCCTCTCGAAAGCGTCGACATAGGTACAGGAGGAAATTACCGTCGCGCAAGTTTCCGGGAAACTTAATAAAGATTTATGACGGGAATTTAATAAGCACATCGTTGCTGCCGCGCCGGCACAACTACGTACACCGTGACGATATTTACGCCGACAATTTACAACGACGCGTAAAGATGTGCACGTCTTGCGCTATACTATATATACATATGACAAGTACTTGTGCAATTTGATGAAAATATTGATATGCCGATAAGAAGATCATAGCCGCGATTGAATTAAGCAATAATTGTATTTGTTGCGTGAAAAATCACATCTAGTAAAAAAAAGTCCGATTGATTAAATAGCACGTATGAATGGTAATAGTGAATTATTCATAATATATCCAACTTGGAATATAAAAAAAATGGTTGACATTTTTCTGTTCAGAAGAAGCAATTTCCCGCGCGTACGTATGTATGTATTATACATGTGTGTGTGTGTGTGTGTGTGTGTGTGTGTAATTGAAGAATTTACAAATGAAAATTATAGTCAACGAATATTGCTGCTAATTTGTCAATGAAGAACCGAGAGGCGGTACTTGAATTTTCTCTTTATTTCAAGCTTTCAATTTTAAACTGAAAATTTAAATAAACCCAGGTTTTATTTAAAAACCAAATGAGCTTTCTTTGCAACCTGTGAGAGTGGATCCGCTATTGTTTCTCTGCGAAGGCGAATCATCAGAGCGCCCACGCGTTATCACGCAACCGTTGCCAAGATGCAGATAATATCATTACCGGAAGCCGCAGGAATCTCGCGAGAGTCCCTATCGTCAGTATATAACGTGCATCACACTGTCTTTTTTTCCTTTTTGCTTTCTCCATCTCATTTTCAAGGAGTCTCGACGTGGTCGTTGCGGAAATTCAATTTTCGGTGAAGTTTCTGTTGGGATTCTTGACAATTCTAGGGTTTTTTTCCCTTTCCTTTGACTACAACACAACTTTTTTGTATGTCATGCCTTTCTTAACATGACGTATTTACAGTGAATAAAGCATAACATTTAATATTATACAGTCGAGCATTGACGTCGCTGCTTACACTCAACGGTCAAGTTTCTCTGTAACATTTAAGAAACATACCTTTTCCTTTACAACGATCAACCCTCGTCAACGTACCACGAATCCATGCGAATTTATAATAAAAATATATGTCAATTTATGTTTTATTCCATTTTGTAAGAATTCTTTTCCTTCAAGACTCATACTGATGTTTTATGATCAAAAGGAAAAGAAAGTATAAGCATAAAAATAAATAGAAATTTATTTTATTTCAAAACGAACTACACAGTATATTTCTCTCATCTGTACTGTATGAACATTACAAATGCGAGACAATTATGATATGAAATGTAAACAATCTGTGTATATGTTAGGTATTGTAGAATCAATTGTAATGCTCGTTATTACCAATAGTTTTTTTATTTTAATCTCAGTTTAACTAATTCTTCATCTTTTCCTAGTTCTTAAAAATTAGAAAAAGATGAAAAATAAATTGAATCGAGATTAAAGTTAATCTATATTGGTAGAAACGAGCATTATTTGCCAAGGGGATTTATATATAATATGAGTAGATATTATAAAAAAACGAGACAAGCTTCATTAAACGGAGAGATCGCAGGAGATGTATAGATGTAAAAATAAATACGTAATAATTTTTTGTTAAATAATACAGTTATTATATATATAAATAATACAGATATTTTTTTTTAATTTATCACTTGGAATTATTTGCTTTGATAAGGAAGATGTATTCTTAAGAAATGTACAAAATTCTTGGCCAATTAAAACTAATTTTTATTATTAATATTGCTTTTAAAATATATAAACTCAAAATTAAATTTTTTCTGCTGTCCACACTTTGATCATTGCAGAGAAAACTCGTTTAGTTGTTGTACTTTCTGAAAACGATACATATTCTGTGGTTTTACAATTTGGGGAAATAAAATATTTTTCAGCGATACCTCTTTTTGTTATTTTTTGCTAAAATCGGAACATTTGACATGTTTGACGGGATAATGAGACAAACATCACGAAAACGAAACGTCCGGTTTTAATATAGTATACATCTTAATTTATTCTATATATTTTGTTCGTAAAGGATAAAAAGAATTGCATATTTCTTCGTAATTATAAGCATACTAGACGGCAATGATATGCCGATTGTATATATTGACTTGTAGAAACGTATAAATACGAGATCAAGAGAACTATGATCAATTTTTGAACGAAACTTCTGCAAGCAAGCGAATCACGATAACGAACTCGTTTGCTTACGAACAGGCATACAAAAATCATGTTGATTGATCCGCTAACGAAGCGCACTGATGATGAAAAACTCGAGTTCATCGTTCCGTCCAGAGATTTCCATCCGGATAAATTGCAGGATCGCCGTCGTGGATTTGACTATTTGCTCGTCGGTGTCGGTTACGCATGACGGTCATTCTCTCTCTGTTATCCCTCGTTTGGCAATTAACGCTGCGCTGACAAATCCGAATATCATGTGTGCGTCCGACCGGCGAGAACGAAATATGCTTCGGATAAAGAGTGATCAAAGAACGTGCGTCGAATCTCCCTCGTTGGCGTGCATCCAAACCATTTGAAAGAGAAAACGAAAGACGAAGAGAGGCTCGACAGAAATGTGTGATTAAATTGGTCAGTGAGAGAGAGAGAAAAAAAGTGCATATCTGTCAGCGTGGACAGATCTTTTTTAGTTTTTAGATTTTGTATTTTGCCTCTAATAAAAAAAAAAAAAAAAAAATATACAAAAAATATTGATCTAAAATTACGTGATTCAACTCTAAACGGTCTTTAAAATCCACGAATCAATCTCTGGAAAAGAGAGAAGCACTTTGCTTCAATTTCGCCGAATGAATTCTCGCTCGTCTGGAATCCACTTTTCCACCCGACTCACGATTCGATCCATTCTTCTCGCTTTCCAGCCACTCTCATTTCGCACAAAATGACGTTCATGAACGCCAGACGACGGCAATTTCACAAGAATGGGAATTAAGATCGTGTCTTTTTTTGCCAAAGACGCCAAGGACGACATTGACTAGAGTATCGTTAAGGTTAACAATGCTGGTAACGGCATTCCTGACGCTTGTATTGCCACCGCAAGTCTTCCTTAGGTCGCATTTAAGGCACGCAAACGAAAGAACTCGCCGTTCCGCAATCGAACCGCACAATTATATCGTCTTGTGCTCGCAATCGCCAAACGGCGCGCTACCTTTTCGCCTGGAACGGGTGTGTCTCGAAATATTCTCCTTCGCGAAGTATCAGCGAAAGGAAAAGTAAGTTCGACCAAGTACGAATAACCTTTGGCGAACACGGTCCGTCATTAATTTCACCGAATAGATTTTTCGCTAATAAAAACAGCATAATCTGTAAATACGGAAGATTGAACAATCATTTTTTCCGTATTACATATATTAGCGTCTGTAAAAAAGACATTAGAGGTAGGTTATGGGCTTAAGGTTTTTTTTCCTCACAAATTCTAGGCTCTTCATAGCTAATTGACGCAGGTTTCGACAGTCATAACGCGCATTACAAAGTAACTAACGGAAAGCGAATTATTGCGGTGCTATTAACTTTGGGATTTGAGGAGCGACCTCATTTTACGGCAGCTTGCTTGCTCGCGCGAGCGGTTTGCTCACACGAAATCATGCCACGCAAGCAAACTGAGCCAGCTAATTATGGCAAAGTCGCAAATTAGACGTAATACGTAAGTTGTCTTTGTGAGCGGTGAATAGCTCTGTCGCAATTAGTTCTATTAATTAACTGTAATGTGTTATTGTGTCGCACCGTCGAATGTAACAACGCGTATGTATGTGAAGCAACTATCACGGGCACGTATGATACATATACAGTGGACATTTTGTTTCGCAACCGATAGGTTCGTTTATTTTTCTATCGACGTAGAAATATACACTCGGGTATACACAAAGCCGTGTGGGCGGCGGTAAATTCCATCGAGGTATTATGGGCAACGTCCCATCTTGATCTTTGTCTCGTTCAATTGTCTGCTGCACAGACAAATTTCTCAGCCCCTGCTAGTCGATTTTTCATCATTTGCAAGAATTGTATCATTAATCAATAATGATTATCTAGAGTGAGGTGTATTATAAGTTAATTCTGCTAATCTATTCACTATATAATCCATCATATTTGGTTCAATATGATTAAAAAACTCTAAAGAATATTGTGTCGCACTAAAAAAAAATAAAAAGTTAAAAATGTTTACAGAAAAAAGAAACAAACACAAAAAGAACGATTTTATTAAAGTATATAAAAATTTAATAAGTAGATACAAATTTAAAAGTAATTTTATTGGACTAATCAAAATAATTGCATAGAAAACTCAAACACGATGAACAATGATACAACAAATTTTATTATTCTAACATTCAGTTTGAGCGTTCTACATATTTTGATAGTTGAATAAAATTTATCTTCAATCTATAATTACTTAAATTTTTACATTTTTAAATTTGAACATTTCAACATAAA
>NW_017305843.1:2159685-2168466 GCF_001594115.1 Trachymyrmex septentrionalis | reverse complement strand
CAATCTATAATTACTTAAATTTTTACATTTTTAAATTTAAACATTTCAACAAAACTATTCTTTCCGTGAGATTTTATTGACAGATAAAGTTATTAAATACCAGATAAAAAAGATTTTAAAAATGAAATATTAATAACAAAATAAATTATATTTTGGATCAATTAGACCCAGAGATACCAGCAAAGTTAAAATAATTAAAAAAACAAAAACGGACGAATTAATAGACGGATCAATAAGTAAGAAAGCCATGAATTTAAAAAGTATTCAGAATATATAATAAAAAAGAATTATTTGTATCTAGATACAAATATTATATATATTTATGAAATTTATAATTACATTAAAATAACACATTAATTGTTATATCTATAATATTGATAAAAATAAAATTTAAATTTGTTTATACTTAATATTAGAAAAGAGATATTTCTGTAAAACATAATTATTACAAAGATATATCTTTAATTTTTTTTTATTTATAAAAAATTATTATTATGCTCTGAAATATTAACTTTGATTAAATACTAGGTATTACTAACTACCGAAAAATAATAAATAAATAAAAGAATTTGTGCATCTTAAGAAGTATTGATGTTTAATCTTTTGATACATAATGCAAATATATTATTTTGACAAAATTCTGTTCTTTTTTTGAAAATAAATTAAGACATATGAATCAAGGAAATCGACTCTGAAAGTAATCAATATAATTTGATTAATTATAATTTAAATCTATTTTTGTAAGAAAAAGTTATTAAAAAGTTTCAGAAATATTTCATATATTTTATAAATTTTTTTCGTTGCATTTTCATCGGACCTTGACTGCGAGATATTTTTATAGTCAATAAAGGATATTTTTCACCATAATCCATTTTTCGCATTCTCTGAACATTTATTGGAGCATGCAAATGTTTCTGACGTAATATAGTAGCAGCACGAAGAGTAGTATTACTCGCGTAATACTCGCGTAATACTCTTTGCGTACAGCCCAATTATTCTTCCACAGAGATATGAGCTTATTCTGTCACTTTGGACGGTTAATATCATCTCTTTCTCGAGATTGTCCTCGCATTTTGTCCGAGCAACAGAATTACTCTTGCCATTGCTCGCGTCCAGCCGGCAACCGGACAGTTCCTAGCAAACAGCACAATTGCTGCAATGTGGCATGACTGCATTCGATACGAACGATGCGTCCGCGTGTGTCGGATGGAGAGCCGAGCCCCAACGAATGAATGGTGCTCGTTAACCACCTGGCGTTACGAAATATTCACTGTGCTCTTCAGCGGACGGAGCGGCTTTCGTCTTACGAACCACTATACGTATACACTTGCGTACACCCTTCTGCGTATTCCGTGTACTCATTTCATTATTCCTCCCGCACACGTGTCGTCGCTCGTAATGACTAACGTAATGGAGACACCAGACGAACTTGACTTTCGTTAATTTTTTATTACGGTTACAACTATATCAATTTGAAAATCGCACCAATACTTTTCAAACTTGGCCTTTTCTTCAATTTTACCGCTTGTACAATCCCGTTTATATTTATTCGAATCGATTATGGACGTAATATTTTTTCTCGAAATGTCGCATATATACTTTAATCGAGATCTTATCTCAGCCTCGAGGGAATCTGAACGATATTTTACTGACTCTTTTATTCATCAAGCGGATACGCCGTAAAGCGAATTATTTCTGCTAGGAAGAGCGGATCGTTTCGATCGTTTTATTTCGTTACGGGATATTTGCCGAAGTGGCGCAACGCGAAGCATCTCGTGAGACACGCGTGGGTGTAGTACATCGTCCTGATAACGCAGTGGCTGGAAAGTAATTACATTAATTATGACGGGCACTTAGTGACGTGTTCGCCTCTTACCGCTACAGTTAATAAGTTTGTATCAGTCACCTTGTACATCCATGTAGCTACAAACAAATATCTAATTCGGAATCCATCGATTTCCTGGAATTTCGAACAACTCACTTTGAAATTACATTCTGATGTGTGAACCATTCAATTCGACACTTCCACAAAAATAGAGTAAATTGATTTTATAAATACTAATTATTCATTGCAGCAACGAATGCAAAATACGAAAAAGTTGTGTTTTTAAACAGAATGTGGATAATTAAATTATCTCTAATATGAGAAATCACTATTTATGTTTGAAACGTAATATATATGTAAAAACGAATTTTTCTAAGAAATAGAAAATTAAATTGAATTGTGCCTTACTTCTCATATTACCGCGACGTCATTTCTTCTTCACGATGATAAGATGGCCATATTAGGTCTGGTGAAATCGATATAGTCGTTCATTCACAGCGCGCACCTATATGGCCATGTGCTTAACTATTCGAGAGAAACTCTATAATTGAAATCATATTTACGACGTATATACATTAGTAGTTAACGATAATTTATAATATTATACCTTTACAATTGCTACTAGAACTTTCATAGCGTCTTTTTTTTTTAATAAATTGTATCTATCGAAGGGCAGTGTCAACAAATTATATTAAATTGTCTTTCTATTAAGCACACACCTACACATGTTGTTACACAAACATAATCAACTTAACTCGTTATTAAATTGAAATTTTTATACTCTCTTTCTCTCTCTCTCTCTCTCTCTCTCTCTCTCTCTCTCTTTCTCTCTCTTTTCTTATACTCAATTTACCGACATTGTTTACGATTTTTTTCCTAACTTTCTAACTGTTTAACCAATTAGCGAATAATACAATTAACGGGTGTGTCCGTATGAAAAGTATCGATAATACGATATAAACAATAATCTTGACGGAAATTTAATAGAACGCCGAACGTCTATTCTCCTAGAATTCTCCAATTTCCTCAAAGTTGCTCGTTAGAATTCTAACCAAAGTAGAACATTGATAGCGGAACAGTCTAACCACAATTACAGGCCAATTGATTCAAATTGACTAGAGTTGAAACAGTTGAAATCGACTACACCAAATCCTTTTTTGTTGTCTCTTCGAGTTCCCTTTCATCTCATAAAATTTTGATGCATTTGCTCGCTTATAACGTATTTATTTAATCCTATTTAATAGTCAAAGCTATTTCGTTAATATAATAACAAGTTTATGTCATTTACATTCAACGAAAGTAATTGGATTCAATAATATTAAAACGTTATTATATATATACGTTAATATATACGCGTTATTTTCTTACAATTTCAACAACAAATGAAAAAAATTGTCAGATTATACTGTTAAATCCTGTTTTTTCTTTATATATATATATATATATATAAAGAACTTCATTAACGAAGACACATTCTCAAAAATCGTAATGTATATCCGAACACTGAAAGGTGGACGTTGAAGCGATATGTAATTAATGCACCAGCAGGTAATCGCGTAAAAACAAGCATGCAATTCTATAGGATACAACCGCGGCTGTATCGACAGGATAATCACATCACCTGCGGCAACAACGTCGGAACCGACGAGATTATGACGACCTATAATTTCGAGCGCACGCCTGGATTAGCGCGCGTAACGGATACATACATCGCGTCTTTGCGCTAGAAAATTGTTCAATTGCAAGTTTTTCTATTATATTATCTGACAGCTTTTCTTTTTGCAATAAAAATTCTTTCAAGAAGATCGGGAAAATAGATATCTCGTTTCTGCCGTAATAAATAAAATCTCACGATTCTTATAAACTTCGGACTTTGATCATTAATGGACGGAATAAGCGGCGAATATTATACGAGAATCGTGCCATAGCTTCGCTTTCAATTAAGCTTATTGTTAGCCGAGAGAAGCCATTACGCAAATAATTAGCCGTTCAGACCTCACAAAGAAAGCTGAGTTCGCCGTGGTATGGCAGTTTATGGTATACACTCCGAATTTTCCTCGGTCAGGAGTACAATAATGGAACCACCACTACTACTATCGCCACCAATTGTGATAGAAACTCGCAAAGTTTTCGCCACGGATATTAAACAGCCGGCGATATAATGCCACGTGATTCATTGTGAACATATTCGATATTGCAGATTTATCGCGCCAGCGAAATTCCTTCCCGATGAATTGTTCCTTCATTTGCCGGGACAATGATTGTTTAAGATACGCGGAATACGCGGCAAAATGTAACAAAGTGAGACTTGCAGAAATCAAGATCTGCATGTAACGAATATCATGCTACCTGATAACGAGGACGAAGCCTCGTTTCCCTCTTACGACGAATTAGCTATGCAAATGCAATACGTACTGCAGCAGTCAACGCACTCTCGCTGTTACTGGCATTTATGCGCACGCACACGAACGTGCGTGAGACGTTTCTTATTGAGATTAATGTGGCCGATCATATAATACAACCGAATTATACTAAGTACAATAAGACACGAAATATATCCAGGGAATAAGAATTAAAAATCTTTTTAAATAATCCAAGATTGCAAAAACTATTCAAAAAATACTGCACGTAGAAAAATATCATTTTATCACTGACATTTACTCAATTCTTTCTTTTTTTAAATAACGGTTATCTTTTACAAAGAATTTTTTCCTGATAAAAATCTTAAAGTATATTTATGAAAAATTTTAGAAAAATCATTAATATGCATTCAAAACAAGAATTTTTTTCTTTGAATAATGTATATATTCAAATTGTTTGAAGAAGCAATTTTATGTAATAAGCAAATCGAATTTGTTTTAATTTAATAGTCTTAATTGAAGTATTATTAACTTCCTGTTATAAGTACATACTATATATTAAATTTACTATTCAGAAGATATTTTAAATAAATTTAATAAACTTACAATAGTACTTGGAACAAATAGTTCTTATTTGCGTTCAGTATGTATTTCTTTGTGTGTGTGTGTGTGTGTGTAATACTTAAAAAAAAATTCAAGCATTCGAAAATCAAACATATTTAATAAATTTTTTTTATTTGATATTTACAGAAAACCTGAAAATTATACGATAAATGACATGTGATGAAATTAACTTAAAACTATAAATAGAATGTCCTTCATAAAAGTACGATAAAATATTACGTTTAAACATTTATTTATTGCATCGTTCGGTTTATCCGATATTGAATTAACTCCTGTTTCCTGATAAGGTTGCCGACCCTCCTTGACCGTTATGGCGGACGTTTAGTATCGATTTCTGTTGCTGCTCCACTTACTGTGTGAATTATGTAAGTTGTCGTAGGCTATGGATCGAATATATCATTAAGCGCCACAAACATATATGTCTCACTTATGACTTCTCCTCTTAGTCGAGCTTTCGTTAACACAACTTTTACTGATAAACATGTCAAGAGATTATCCAATGTATACGTGTATCTCTTTTCCATAGAGAAGAAATTCAATATCATAAACGACTTTTTTTGATACTCTCTTGTGGCGGAGTTTATAACCTTCTGATATAATAAAGGATTACGTGAATAGAAGGAGATCACGCTTCAGTAACGATAAGCGCTGTGAGAAGAGCTAAAAATAGATGACCGACCTTTTATCCTGAGCACATCGTCGTCCATTTTTAAACGGCCATACTAACTTTGAATTGAAGACTCGAATAGGATCAGTCTATAAATAGACGAGAATATTCAAGTTATTTATTTCTCGCCTAAGGGATTAATATTTACAATTTTATTGCAAAAAAAAATGCCATTTTAATATTTAAATTTAATATTTACATTTTCAAAAGGTTTAACAAAGGTACATTTAGAAAAACCGCATAGATGTTCTTGCCCGTTTACCAAGGATTGAGCGAAATCCTTTCACGGAGAAGGCAGATGGTCGTAGTCGAGAGATTGGACGAGTTTAAGGGACGAGAAATCGATCGAAGCGCTGTTCTGCAAAATAATAGACGGGAGGTGAGCGAAAGAACGGAGGTTCTTAAGGACGAGCCAACACAGGAGAAGGGCTTGGCAAGAGTAAGTACCCGACTAGCAGATGTGCTTTTCCTGCGGCCACGCGACAGCTGCCGGACATGTTCGATGATCTCGTTTCAATATATTATAGAGCTTGAACTACAAAAGGAAAAAAAAATTGAAAACTGAGATAGAGGGAATACGAGGAAGCACGTGTGTCGCACACTTCGCGTGCCTACTTGAGAGACTCTTCATAGCTCTTTCAAATTTCACAAAAGAATCTCATATTAATTTTGTTTGAATTACGTTTCAATTGTTTATAAAAACTCGAAAGTATAATTGAAATGTATAATTGCTTCAACAAAATTGTACTTCCTGTGTAGATGTTAAATTATTTTTTTATTAATTGGATAAAATATTGATTTTTTTTTTTATTCTAAAAGGCTGAAGGAATCTTCTTTTCGCGAGCTCTTTTGTTCAGATCGCCGAAACCGGTCCGGATGGCACTGCATTTAGTTGTATAGCAGCTGTTAGTATTTTGCAGAACGGAGACAGAATTGCTATAAGGACAGGAAGAGGGCTGTACAGACACGCAAGAGAAAAGTCAATCATGCCCCCTTCCTTCGTTTTTGTCGGATTTCTCAAATAC
The DNA here is from genome assembly GCF_001594115.1 of Trachymyrmex septentrionalis. Lineage (NCBI taxonomy): Eukaryota > Metazoa > Arthropoda > Insecta > Hymenoptera > Formicidae > Trachymyrmex > Trachymyrmex septentrionalis. The sequence goes on along the minus strand of NW_017305843.1, from coordinate 2,161,965 downwards.
TTGTAACGGCAACTTGCATGAATTACGTCTTCTTTTGCTACATCGCTTGAAGGTAACAAAAGTACAGCAAGAAAATTTGCGCGTGCACATCTCTAAGAATTTTAAATTAGAGATAATGAATGTGTGTGCCGAGAAAGGAAAACGTACGAAAAAGAAAATCTTCCGAAGGAATAAGTTTACAATTAATTCCAAAGCTTAAAGAAAAAAAAAAGAAAGAAAGAAAAAGTGTGAAAAATGGATTCCGCGGGCTATCGTTGTGCTTTGTTACGTGCGTTGCTTCTAGTAGTGCGACCACTCACTTTACTCGAATCTACGAGTAAACGCAACGCCGCGACGCATGTAGCGTATGTTGCACACCACCCTCTGTCTCTCGGGGAACGTCATCCCCGCCGGATGTAGCGATAACCGGTCCATATACGGCGAACATTAGATTGCAGCTGCCGACGAGGTACGTACAGATATGCAGATGCATGCCGCACCTGAAAGCGCACGCATGGGAACTTTTGCCGATCGATCAATTCTGCAATTATCACCCCCATCTATTAGTGCAGCGGCGGGCTTTGTTATTAGGGGTCGTCATGCGCTAATTATACATATCCGTAGTGATGAAGTAATATTCGCGTAAACGAAAAAAAAAGAGTCTCTCGGCAGACTCTTGTTACAGAAATTGAAGGTAATCGCAGCGAAAAGGCGATACAAGGAGGATGAGAAGGCGATTCGAAGATCGTGGTGATGAAGGTGAACGATCGCTCGGTCGAGGCATTGTTATTATACACAGTTTATCCTTGGGATAAACACCAGACAAAGGAGAGAATCATCGAAATTGAGATAGTTAAATGCTCGCATTTCACGCGAGTCTTGGCAAATGTACTTTCTAGCAAGGCAAATTATAAATTGCAATATTGTATTGACCACTTTAGGGATACTTGAACCTCATGGTAGTCTATTAAAAATCTTATAAAAATCTTATAAAAAATACATATCTAATAAGATAGGATAAAATAAATATTATATATGCAGAGTTATTATATAGATGTTGATATACATACGCGTGCAGATATCTATTTTTCACTAACTTGATATAACATCATAGTCAATAAAAATTGTATTAGTATTATTTTTATATATGCAGAAATATACGCATAAAGTTTTTTTTTACGTTAATTAGGACACAAACTTTTTTTTATTGTTCTAAAATTTATTAAAAAGCATTAGACTGTATCGTTGCGAAAAAAATGTCTTCAAAGAAACAGGAGAGCAAGTTCTTTTATTTTTTTTTTTATATACTTTTTGTTTAAATCAATGCTCTTCGTCAGTTTATATATAAGATAGTTTTGAGATTCTTTACATATATAGCATATTTTATTTTAATATATTTTAATGTGCACAATATATTATATGTATATATAATGTCATATTAAAATATATTAAAATAAAATATGATTTGACAAAGATTCGCTTGATAATGTCATTTTGATATTGTGACATATAACAAAGTTAATTGATTTAAATAAAAAATATTTGATTGTATATTTTAAAAATACATACGAGAATTTTCCTTTCACCTTTTATCTTGTCAACAATAATTTAAATTTTAATCAATAACTTTTATTACGTTTTATTGTAATTTATACAAATATTTATAAAAATATTCTTGATACATTACTTTAAATACGAAGCGCCACTACGGTCTGAATGTTAAGATGTTGAACTACTATATATAATATATTCATTTTAAATGAATTAATTTCAGAAATTATAATTGCGTGCCGATATGGTTGTCGGACTTTCAACGCAATTATCTGAAATATTAATCCTTCCCAATTTTCCAGATTTAATCTTAAAAAGCTATAATAAACTTGTGAAAAATATTGCTTTGGTTGGGAGTCGAACCCGGATCTCTTGCATTCCGTGCGAGCGTCTTAAGCCTTTAGACTATCAAGACTTTAGCAATATTCCTCGAAATAAACATTGTATTAAATTTATGTAAACCCGCACAATCTGCGAATTGCTTAGATGATAAAAATACGTTATTTTCAAGTATATGGTAAGAGATGGATCTGTATCGACAGCTGTTGTCCAAATAACATTTGATACAGAATTAACTACATCGATCAATGGAGTTGATAATTATGAAAATAATGATGATCAAAATATTATATAATATATTGAACATTGAAAAAATTATTATTGATGCATCATATATAAATGATGAAACTTTGGAAGTATCTGCTGTAGAATATTTTGCAGGATTTATTGCTAAAAAATGTATCGAAAAAT
>NW_017305843.1:2150671-2159475 GCF_001594115.1 Trachymyrmex septentrionalis | reverse complement strand
ATTATGTATGTTCTCAACAAAGCGTATACGACGTATTATTTATATATTTTTTAATAATTTAGAGCAATAATTTTTGTTATACATTAAAATACTTATCAGAACTGATAATTAATAGTAATTAATTTTTCATTTAAATATCATATTTCATGATACTGCTGATATTTATTTTTTAAATATATTAAAATATTCATTAAAAATTGATATTTAATCACAATTGATTTTCCATTGAAACGAAGTATACTCTGCAATGTATATAATATTACTAAAGTCTCCCGTTTTTTAGATATATTAAAATATTTATGAAAATTGATAAAATGCGATTAATCCACAAATTAATTTCCCCACAAATACGTAACATTTTAAAATATCATTAATATTTTTTTCTTTCTGACACTTAAAAATATCCGTGAAGTAAAGAAATCCACGTAAGAATTGACAAAGCAGTTATGCAGAAGATGAATGAACTTCTTGATGAGTGCGATGGATGAGGACATTCTCATCCGTGAGTCCGTCTATCGCAGGATACATTCAGAATCGACAAGAGATAAGCCGGGTCAGAACTCAGAACTCATTGACGTCGCGACAGGTTTCCGGCGGCGTGGCGCGTGCCATCACTGGCCACTACACTCGTTCATATTCAGCGAAAAGTGCCGTGTCGTTCTGATAAATTGTAGACGAGAGCTCACGTCTCTTGTATTTAAACTGGCGTTTCATGTTTCCTTCCGTCAGGACAGCCTGCTAATAAGAATCTCTTTGTCATGCATTCGCTATTATTCCATTCATGAGTTGTCCATTGTATAGCATTTATATTATTCTATTGAAATTTCGATAGGGCTTTATATTGCTTGCCGCGTAAGTCTTCGGAAGAGAAAAACATAGTGATAAACAATGATTTTAGAAGAATTTATAGAAAGGAAGCAAATTTATTTTTACAAATATATGTACGTATATTGCAAAAATTTATTAATCGTATTTTGATAGTTATTAATAAATCATTCTCTTTATAAGAATTTGAAGTGTTTAAAAAATATTTAACAATTTATACCACGTAATATTAATCGATCTTCTATGTACATATATTAAACCTTTCAAAATTTGAGATCAATTAATCGATCGGATTGAATTGGACAAAAGATATTTACCGAAGGAAAAATAAATGCAAGAAGATTGCGATCGAGATTGCAGCAGCTCTTGAAACTGTCTGTATTTTTAAGAAAAATATTTTGTGTGAACGAAAGAGACCTTAGAGAAGAAATCACCTTGTTTATACGCGCCATTCTTAGCGGTGACACTGGAATTTGCTCGGTCATTCACTTCTCTTCTCTCCTTTTCCGACATTCTTTTTATTATTCTTTCTATCTAACATTTCTACCTTCTTTCCGTTGTCTTTCCTCATTCTTATGACAATGAACTCGCTCGAGAAACTTACCATCATCTGCAGTCATCCATAAAACGTCAGCTTCCACCGGAATTGAAATTTCTTATTTGACGTTAAAAAATCTTGAGTTAAAAGTCGCTCTCTTACGTAATAACATCGAACAATACTGGGTGTACGAAGATCTTGCAGCAAATATTGCGGAGAAATACCTGTAAATATATTATGGTATACGATTGAAGTCAAAAAAGTTTATTGCCTTAGACATTCATAAAGTAAAATGCGGAAATATGAGGAACGATACGCGGTTTCACGGCACGATGGAACTTCTTCGGATATTCCGGTAGAAATAAGCCGAAAATGCTCTCGGAGAGAATTTTCAAAGGCAAATAATCCCCAAGCTAGGCTTTGAAATCTTACCCTTCTATCTTCCGCGTAACGATAAAACGTCGTGCTCGCATAATTATAACTGCACGTGTGTCACAATGCGTGTTCTCTCTATCACAAACAGAGCGTCGCTTTTCCGTAGATCCAGTTTCGCCAAGTTTAAACCAACGATATTTCGCGAAGCGTGCATGACCCGAATAACAACTCTGCAATTCTGCAATTCCTTATGAGAACGACCCGTTATCGATTTCACGAAAATATATATGAACAATTTAATAAAAGGTCGACTCTGATTTGTTCGAAGGCCGTGCAGATCACGTTATGGAAACGAACCGTTCTTTACCTAGGACTTATTTCTTCGATATATCCCTTTTCGATACAGCTTTAGGGAACGTACAGGCAGAGAGAGGAGTGGGATTCAATTTAAAATATTCACCGAATTGTTTGTTATCGAATATTAAAAGTTACAGAAAAAATAGTCGTCGATGACATAGATCTCCTAAAGAGACACCCCCTTATTTCTCGAAAACTATTGCACTTTATTAATACTGATAAAAACATAATCTGTTTAGTAATTAAAGAAGTTATTTACTTAAAAAGAAGATAAACTCATAATTTATATATTTATATAATAAATTGTTTTTATACAAAAATTAGTTAAAAATGAATTCTACAAATGCGAAAATAAAATTCTTACTATCTTGTTTTGCAAATTGGATATTTTAAATAACGATGGTTATGTTATTGATTAATATTACATTGTTTTACATATTTGTAATTTTCTAAATCAGTTTTATTTGTATTTTTTTTCTATTTTTTTCCATAATATGTTCCTAGTTCTAAATGTCCTAGTTCTAAATATAAAAGGGGTGCAGCGTAAACCGGCACACCTGTCTGTAAAACAGACCATAATTTAATCTTTATAGTCTTGCGTTATAGTATCAAATAGCTTTATTGAAGTCGAAGGCAATCGTGTATTTATGGGAAAACTGTCAAAATAAGAAACTGTTGCATTACATGTTTGCGTCTTGCAGAACAGCATAATATGTATTATATATAAATCAACAAAAAGAAAAAAAAACGTTTTACATCGAAATGAAAAGATTTTAGAAAGTCTTATATACACTCACTTGTAGATATTTGGTACAAATAACTTTTATGAAAGAAAACTAATAGGAATGTATGACATTACTGTCTATTGTGTTAATTTTGGAGCCTATTTTGTCACTCACTTTTGCTTATCTTACGAAAAAAAAGTTAATTGTGAAAATTGCAAAATTGCAAATAGTGTTATAAAAACTGCTACCTGATAGTAGCCACTTTCTGATTTGTACTTATGCTTCTAAAGTTTAATTTTTATTTTTTCTTCACGAAAGAAAAATATTTGGCTGCTAAAAAATTCGATCTTGAAAGATACTTTTCGATATTTCTTGGAATATAATTTTCTTCGTAAAATTATCATACTCTTGCAGAACAATTTTTTCTTATCTTACCTGAGGATAACCAACTTCTGGTGAGCATGATCTGGTCCACGGATACATGCTATTAATCCGCTTAGCGCGGAGATTTCATTCAGTAAAATTACAAAGTTTGAGGAAACCGCGAAAGTTAGTTCCTGGGAAGCTGGACACATGAGATACACCAGACTCGATGGATGTACGTGCAATTCGGGAAGGTTCTCTGATTTTCAGTTGAAGCCGGCTTAACCGTAGCTCTCTTTGTTCTAACATAAGAATTAACATGAGATTTGCTGCGCGTAAGTCAACTCGTAATAACGAAGCACGTAATAAGAGAAGACAAGAGATTAACTTCTTAGACTATAATATTCTTAATAATCTTTCCACTTTGAAATTAATGATTTCTGAAACTTGATTTTCTCTTTGGATAACTATAGCGCATAAAACGCGTTAGTTTTACAATTCCTTCTATCAGATTGTACACGGGACAAAAGACAAATTATAGTAAAAATTTTCATCGTAAAGATGATGAAGAAAGATAGAAGAAAACGATAATACATATCATTATAAAATTGTCATAATACATATCGTCATAAAGTTCAAAATAATAATCTTTTATAATAAACTAAGATTTATCATAAAATTCCTCAAAGACTTATGTTATATAGGAACTGACCTTACAATTAGACTTGATTTATTCATACTTGACTTATCATGAATGGACATGCAAGCTACAGATTACAATGAATCTTGTACAGGCAAATGCAAAATACATCAAACAGCGACATACTGGTTCCGTGGGAAGAACTTGATAGATTTACTTTGACCTACTCGAAGAAGAAAGAAATGAAGAGTTATACATATTTATATATATATGTGTGTGTGTGTGTGTGTGTGTGCATGGGAGAGGATCGTATTAATTAGATAGCGATATTGCAAATTGAAATTCAATAGCCGTATAGCGAGTAGGGTCACGCATCGCGTGGGGCCATATCGGCTTTCACGCGAGACGTGCATTCACGAGACATGCATCCTATTCACGACCGGAATACGTTATTCGCCGAACTGAAGGCTCACTGTCGACGAGAATTCTACGTTTGTATAATTTTCGATTTGCACGATCGATACTTTCCCCGCTGGCACAAATCAAAATTCCGCGTAAAATTCAAGAGAGAACTGCACGTGTGTCCCGCAATGCGCATAGAAGATATTTCTCGAGTCCAAAGATTCGAACAATTATCCCAGTTTTTCTGCAACTTGTTAAATGTTAAATTACAGATAGAGGATTTGTTGAATTAAATCTGCTTGAGAAAAATTAAAATGTAAAACTTTGTTGCCGGTTCGCTGCAGCTTAACTTCAAGTCAGCTACGGAAACTACATCTAAGTTCTAAATTCGTCCTGTTTGAAGTACAGAATGGAAGGGAACCTTTGCCTTACGGCGATTGAAAGGAAAGGTCGAAGACTTTCCATTCGCAATCGTACAGATTGTGCAATCGTCTAAAATGTCGTTTCGGCTTCAAATGATCCGTTTACTGTAGTCGAAGTGTCTTGTATAAATTTTTGAAGAGTCTTGTATAAATTTTTGCGAATTATTACTTTATTCCATCATAAACAATATAAAATGACGAATCTCTAAATATGATTCCCTTCGTATGCACATAATGCTGTATGTATTTAGTATTTCCGTGAGACTTCCAAATCTCAGTGCGTTACTTTAACGTTATGACTTATCTCCGACGTTGAGAAAACGGCGGATGAGACAAAGAGAATAAAAATGAGAAAGCGAAGAAGATAAAGAAGAGTCCGTCGACAAAAGGCGGAATCGTATATCAATAGATACATATATACAAAGTCGTCACGAATGCTCCGCGGATGCAAGGTGGGCTTTATATTCTGCCGACCACCACCAACGTCGTTTTATCCCTTCGGGCGGTCTCTTCGTCTCGTAGGTGATTCTCGGGACAAGGTGTTTTACGGCGGGCATCGACTGTGCTTACATAAATCAGCTCCACGATTTTCAGAAAAATCCCAAAGCCGTAGAAACGTCGAGAAATTGTTAAAAAAAAACAAACATATATATATATATATGAAAAAAAACTGATATATAATACCACAGAAAGTTATTATTATAAGTAAATTGTTTGTGTGAATAAAAGTATCATCAGACAAGTTAAGTCTTTCTCAAAGGAAAATAGAGATATAAATTAAGTAATATTTTATATTACTTATAATTTATATCTTGAGTTATGCATTCAGATTTTAATTTGTTACTGTTTTTATGTTTTGTTGTCATTTAAAATTAATAAAGTAATAAAATAAGCAATTATAATTCGAAATTGGAGCAATGAGGATAAATCTAATTAATGAGAAATTAATGAGAATAAATTTAATAAAATGGGAAATGGGAATGGCAGAATTGTCATGAATTATTAGCTGCTGCAAATATTTGCTTTAATTCACGACTAAACAACAAAGTTTATGTCGCGGGTTTATTTTATGCCGAATAAATGCGTTTAACAACGTTTACCGCAATGTTGAGAGTATTTTCCCTAAGTATTTTCCCGACGAGTACAGGGGCGGACTAAACATCTCATCCGGACCGACCAGTCCCGTGGCAAACGCGAATCCACGCGTTTAATGCATATACGAGGTGAAGGCTTCAGAATCGATTTTTTATGATCCACAAAATCTCCCTTTATCGGCATGTGTTCGTCGCGTCAAAATCGAGGAAATGCCGTGCTCAATTTACGAGCGCCGCAACCGAGCCTGTAGATTCTGTGGAGTGTAGAGGATTTATAGCATAAATAAAAAAAAGATTGTTTGGATAAAAATGTATTGCTCGAAATATATACTATTACTGTAACGTAACTTATTATATCCTTTCCCCTCCCCCCCCCTCTCTCTCTCTCTCTCTCTCTCTCTCTTTTATCTTTACAACATAAGTATTATATATATATATATTATATAATCATTTATTGCAATGTTTATAAATAATATTATTCATATGTATATTACTATAAATAATCTATTCTTTTATCTATTGTAAATGAGCGATGTGCTCATTTACAATAGATACAATCACATAATTTTACAAAATTTTACATGCATCGCGTCAGTTTTTATTTCATAATTTACTTATTGTTTTATATGGAACGTTGTTTGTTGACTAAAGTTCGAATTATATTTTTAGAACAATTTAATCAGATAATTATCTCTACCGCGTATTTTACGTTGACGTCAGAGAGTCTACATTCTCATTAAGAAGATAAATTATTACTTGAATAATGTGTCTTTGAGAGATTATATATACTTATTCTTTATGTAATCATCTGATTATTATTTTTTTCTATAAATACGTAAATAAACAAAATAAATATAATTTTAATAACATTTTATTTCTTCTACTTCAATGTGCGTGTAGGTAATGACAATAAAATGTTATGTTATATTCTATACTCTATTCTATAGACATCTTTCGCAGCTTAAATCTTCGCGATGACTGTCAAAAATTCATTCGCATTTTGCAAATTTCACGCAATTTCGTTGATTATCCTAAATTAGTCGAAATGATGCGACACGCGAACGTGAAACTCACAAATGGAAAAAGGAGCCATCAGTGCTTGCTTCGTGTGCTAACCGTACAAAACCTTAATGGCTTGAAAGAGATCCGTCAGCAAACGGCCGCGGAAACATACACGAGTGCTATTAACAACGAACCGATAAATGCCGCAATCCCGTTTTAACGCTCGCGTGAGCCGCGAAAGTTCTGAATCCTTGAAAATGCAAGAAAAAGGGAAGTGGGAGTTTTAAATAGCCCATTCGGTAATCCTGGTAATATTACAACTAGTTTCTGCCACGTATATGACGACTATATACGTACGAGTACATATTCATTCAGCGAATAACGCATGTCCAATGATTGTAAGCAATTCTTCAAATATGGATATGACAAGTAAAAAGAGTGGCTGTATAATAAATCATACTTATCTTGCATGGAGCTATTGAGAGAGAGAGAGAGAGAGAGAGAGAGAGAGAGAGAGAAAGAGAATTTAAAGTAATAATAATTAATTCATAACATGCGTAATTTTCCACTGAGTTAACTATGACACACAGAAAAATAATTTAAGTAGTTATTTAAATCTTAATAAAATTTAATAAATTCTAATAAGAGTTTATTTGAACAGTCCTGAGTAAATATATTTACTAAATGTAAACACATATATTTATTCGAAGAACCATTAAGAATTTAATTTTTTTGTTCAAGTAAAATATTTATTTATTGCAAGTAAATATTTACTTAGTATTTAAAAAAATTATATGTTATATATGAAGTATATTTAGTGAATTTTTTTAGTGTAATATATTTTAAATTCTTACATGAACATAAATTTTATTCTGCAATTTACCTAAAATTTTTCTCTTAATACAATGTATACAGTTATTTTCTGTTTTATATAAGTAATGCAATTCCAGTGAACCGAATTAATAAAAAATACGAAATGCTAAACTTTTCGGATTATTATTTCATCGCATTGATTATATCAATTTTGTAATAACAAATATGTAGTAACGATGCAGAAATAATAATAATATTAACTTTATTATTTTGCGCTTAACAAGATTGAGAAGTATGTGAAAAAGCAACAAGAAGACACCTTGTATATAAAAGAAACGAATAATTACGACACGAGTTATAACGAGTGCGATCGATGTTACATTCGTTTGCAGTCGAGTGCGACGATAAAATGATCACCGAAGAGAAATTAATTCAAACCTCTGACTGTTATTCAATTGGATCGTCCAATGTTGATATGCAGCGGCAATTTCACGGAAACGTCTTGCATAAAGCAAAACGATACGTTACGCGAATTATTATGGACGGATTATCATGAGCGTTATCATTCATCGCGCGATAGAACGATCATTCCTAGGATGCGCACAGACACCATACCAGTTCAATGTGCCTGTTGAAAGGGAAAAAATCGTACGTTTATCCGTGAATATATCGTGCTGTAGGGCGCGAAGTAGCGGCAGCGCATCGCGCGCGTCTCTTAAATATGCGAGGACGCCGAGAGCGAGAAAAGATTCACAGGTATATTCATATAAGACGCGGACGGGGCCGAGGGGAAGCTGCGTTGTGAAACCGGTAAGATTTTACGACCGGTTATTACCCACCAGCGAGCACACCCACGCGCAATGCGGCCCGATAGAGGTATTTCGGCGCCCCGGGCAAAACAACGAGTCTGCGCCTCCATATTAAGCATATGATAGAAACACAGGTTGAGAGAGAGAGAGAGAGAGAGAGAGAGAGAGAGAGAGAGAGAGAGAGAGAGTTGTCTATTCTTCTTTCTATGTAAAGTAATAAAGTTAAAATATTAAAAAATTCGAACGCGGAGAAAAAAAAATCGATTCGTATTTCAGAAAATTTTTGCGTGGTTTTAGATAAGAGAAGATCGACTTCAAGTTGGTTAAGCTTCGATCAGAGACAAGTTATTTTTGAGATAAAAATTTATCGACGTCCTTATTTTTGGAACGTCGATATTCTGTGTACTTTGTATTTATCTTTAAAAAAGAAAAACAGAAA